>NW_016810922.1:862201-871888 GCF_001698545.2 Rhinopithecus bieti | reverse complement strand
AATCAAGGGAGAAATACTAAACAATATAGTATTCTATAATTAGAATTATAAAATCTACATATGTATACAAATGTATAGTATATAAATGTACATGAATACATTTTGTGAGAAAAATGTAGAAGTATTTTACACATTTAAGAGTGAGATCTTAATATGCTTTTTTCTCTAAAAATGGGGGATAAATGTAAAACAAAAATAAAAGATAAATATTTGTTAATGTATTGTCTTTAGCAAAAAATTGAGACAATAGCAATATGAGACAATCTAACACCTACGGAAAAGAAAAGCAATGGAACAGGATTTGTGATTCTCATCCAGGATTTCCTATCAACTAGTCATACAACTTTGGATAATGCTCTTAATTTATTGAATTCAAAAATGAACACTGAAATTCTTTTCTTGCATTCTTAGCATTTAAGGGGTAAACATTATTTTCTGTTCTTGATTTTCTTTCCAGTTCAAGCAGCTTATATTTCTACAGCTCAAATATCATTAGTCTATCTCTCTGGAAAAAACTTAACCTGGGTCCCATCTAGTCATGAAAGTTCTTCAATTGGACATATTACCTCATCTATAATTAATTATACATTAATCATACTTATAAAGAGTATTTTCTTAAGAATAATCATTAGCATTACATAGTCAGCTATATAAGTAATAAGTATGATATATTTTAGCTGAAGAATACAATAACTGAAAAAATTTACTAAAGATGATTAATAGCAGACTTTAACAAGCAGACGGGAAAGAATCAGCAAACTCAATAATTGGTCATTTGAAATTTTCCAGTTAGAGAAACAAAAAGAAAAAGGAATGAGAAAGAGTGAAGAAAGCCTAAGAGATTTATGTAACACCATCAAGCACACCAATATATGCATTTTGGGAGTTCCAGGAAAAAAAAAGAAGAGGGTGAAAGGGGGACAAAAAGCTTATTTAAAGAAATGAGGCCAACAACTTCCCAAATCTGGAAAAGGATATGGACACTCAAATTCAAGAAGCCTAATATATGCTAAGTTAAATCCAAAGAAATCCACATTGAGACACATTATAATCCAACTGTCAAAAGTTAAAGGCAAAGATCACATTTTGAAAGCAGCAAGAAAAAAAAAGAGACTTGTTATGTACAAGGGAACCTTGGTAAGACTATCAGCAGATTTCTCAATAGAACCATTACAGGCCAGGAGTGGGATGACATATTCAAAGTGCTGAAAGGAAAAAAGAAAAAAAAAACCTGCCAACCAAGAATGCTACGATTGGCAAAACTGTTCTTCAAAATGAAGGAGAAATAAAGATTTTCCAGATAAACATAAGCTGAGGAAGTTCATCACCATCAGACCCGCCTTATAAGAAATTCTCAAGGAGTCCTTCAAGATCAAACAAAAGTATACTAAACAGCAACATAAAAGCATAAGATAGTATAAATTTTTTCTGATAAAAGTAAATATATAGACAGAGAATACTGTAATACTGTAATAGTGGTACATAAATGACTTTTAATTCTGGTGTAAAAGTTAAAAGAAAAGCATTTTAAAACTGTAACTTAAAATATGTTAACAGATATAAAATATAAAAGATGCAATTTGTGGCATCAGTAACAAAGGAGAGGTAATAAAATATAGAATATTTATATGTAATTTAATTTCATACCAACTTAAGTTGTTATAATTACATGATGTTTCATATAACCCCTATGATAACCTCAAAGAAAATATTTGTGGAAGATAAATAAAATGATAAAGGACATCACTACAAAAAAAGCAATAAAACACAAAGGAAGACAGTAAACAAAAAAAGGGACAAAAGCTACAGGAAAGACAGAAAATAATTACCAAAATGGCAATAATAATTTTTCCTATCAGTAATTACCTTAAATGTAAGTGATTATATTCCTTAATCAAAGTACATAGAGAGGCTGAATGGTTTAGAGCTATAAATCCAATTATGTACTATCTATAAAAGATTCTAGCCTGGGCAACATGGCAAAATTCCATCTCTACAAAAACAAAAACAAAAGTAAACAAACAAAAACAACAAAGTTAGCCAGGCATGGTGGCTTGTGCCTATAGTCCCAGCTACTCAGGAGGCTGAAGTGGGAGGATTGACTGAATCCGGGAGGTTGAAGCTGCAGTGAGCTATGATCATGACACTCCACTCCAGCCTGGGCAACAGAATGAGACAAAGGAAAGGGAAAGGGAAAGGGAAAGGGAAAGGGAAAGGGAAAGGGAAAGGGAAAGGGAAAGGGAAAGGGGAGGGGGGAGGGGAGGGAAGGGAAAGAAAGGGAAGGGAAGGAGGGAAGGGGAAAAGGGAAAGGAAAAGAAAAGAGAAAGAAAGAAAAGAGAAAAGAAATGAAAAGGAATTACTTTAAATTTAAGGACACACATAGGCTGTAAGTGAAAAAATGAAAAAAGATATTCCATGCAAATGGTAGCCAAAAGACATCAGAGATGCCTATACTTATATCACACAGTACAAAACAATAACAAGAGACAAAGAAAGATATCCTATTATGATAAAAGGGTCAATTCACCAGGAAGATATAATAATTATGATTATATATGCAGCCAACACCATGGTAACAAAAATATGAGGCAGACATTTACAGAACTGAAGGGAGAAATAGACAGAAACACAAAAACAGTAGAGGATTTCAACAATGATTAGAACATTCAAACAGAAGATCAATAAAGAAATAGAAGACTTGAACATAGACCAAATGAACCTAGCAGACACATACAGAATATTTCACCAAACAGCAGCAGAATACACATTCCCTTCAACTGCACATGAAACATTCTCCAGGACAGACCATATGTTAAATCACAAAACATGTCTTATTTAAGAAGACTGAAATCAACACCAGTGTATTTTTCAACCACAGTGGAATAAAACTAAACATTAACAACAGGAGGAAAATTGAAAATTCACAAATATGTAAAATTAAATAGCACACTTTTGAACAACCATTAGGTCAAAGAAGAAATCAGAGACAAAGTTAGAAAATACCTGATGAAAACAAAAACACAGCATCCAAAATTTATGAGATGCAGGAAAACAGTACTAAGAGAGATGTTTATAGCAATAAATGCCTACATTAAAAAAGAAAAAGGATATCAGATAAACAACTTTACATCTCAAGGACCTACAAAAAAAAAAAAAAGACAAACTAAACCCGAAGTTAGCAGGAAGAAAAAAATAATTCAGATTTAAGCAGAAATAAATAAAATAGAAAATAGAAAGAAATCAACAAAGCTAAGAGTTGCTTTTTTTGGAAAAAAATCAACAAAATTGACAAACCTTTAACTAGATTAAGTGAAAAGAGAGAAGACTCAAATAAAACAAGAAGTGAAAGAAGAGATATTACAATTGATGCCACAGAAATAAAAAAGCTTTTAAGTGACCACTATGAACAACTATATATCAACAAACTGGTAACCTAGAAGAAACAGATAAATTTCTAGAACACATAACCTACCAAAATTGAAACATGAATAAATAGAATATGTGAACAGACCTATAACTACAGATTAAAGGAAATTTAAATCAGTAATCAAAACACCCCAACAATAAAAGCCTAGTACCAGGTGGCTTCAGTGGTGAATTCTACCAGACATTTAAAGAAGAATTAATACCTATCTTTCTTAAGATCTTTCTAAAAATTGAAGAGAAGTGAACACTGGCCTTATTTTTATAAGGCCAGCATTAATCTGATACCAAAGCCAGTAAAAGATACCATAATAAAATAAAACTACAAGCCAATATCCCTGATGAATACAGATGTAAATATCCCCAATGAAATACTAACAAACTGAATTTAACAGTACATCAAAAACATTATACACCATGACCAAATGGAAATTATCCACAGGATGAAAGAGTTTGACATATAAAATCAATAAAGGTGTCATTGACAGAATGAAGGATAAAGACAACATGATCATCTCAATGGAGGCAGAAAAAATTGACAAAAATCAGCACTATTTTATGATTAAAGCACACAAGTAAGGAATAGAAGGAAACTACTTTAACATAATAAAGACCATATTTGAAAAGTTCACAGCCACCATCATACTCAATGGTAAAATGTTAAAAGATTTTCCTCTAAGATGAGGAACAAGATAAAGATGCCTAATTTCACCACTTCTACTCAACATTGTACTAGCCAGAGGAATTAGGCAAGAAAATAAATAAAAGGGATTCAAATCACAAAAGAAAATTATCTCTGTTCACAGATAGCATGAATAAATATAGAAAACCCTAATGATTATACATAAAAGATTCCATGCCAAAAAAATGGTTAGAATAAACCAATTAAGCAAAGTTGGAGAATACAAATTCAACATACAAAAATCAGTTGTGTTCCTATACAGTAACAACAATTTAAAAAGAACATTAAGAAAATAATCCCATTTACAAAGCATAAAAATAATAAAATACTTAGAAATAAACTTAACCAAAGAATCAAAAAAACTTGTACATTGAAAACTACAAAATATTGATAAAAGAAACTGAAGAAGGAATAAATGGAGATATATCTTGTGTTCTTGGATTGGTAGACAATATTACTTAAAAACTCCACACTGCCTAACGTGATCTACAGATTCAATGCAATCCGTATAAAAATCCCAATGACATTTTTTATAGAAATAGAAAAAGCTTTCCTAAAATTTATATGAAACCTCAAAAGACCTAAGTCAAAACAATCTTGGGAAACAAAAATTAAACTAGAGCCCTCATACTTCCTGATTTCAAAATATATTGCAAAGCTAGAGTAATCAAAGCAGTATGCTAAAGGCATACAAACAAACATATAGAAAAATGGAACAGAATAGAGAGCCCAGAAAACACTCTTGCATGCATCAATGAAATTATCTTTGACAAGGGTGGTAAGGCTGCCTGATGGGGAAAGGATCTCTTCAATCAATGATGCTGGGAAAACCAGATATCCACACGCAAAAGAATAATATTGGACCTTTATTTTACACCACATACAAAAAACAATTCAAAGACTTAAACATAAGACCTGAAACTATAACATTTCTAAAAGAAAACTAGGGAAAAGCTTCATAACATCAGTCTGGTAATGATTTCTTGGATTTATTCCAAATTCACTGGCAACAAAAAAAGCAAAAATAGACAACTGAGATTATAGCAAACTAAAAAGCTTCTGTGCAGCAAAGGAGAAAAAAACACTGTAAAAAGGCAATCTGTGAAGTAGGATAAAATATTTGCAAACCATATATCTGATAAGGGGTTAACATTCAAAATAAATAAAAAACTCCAACTCAGCAACAACAACAAAAAAAAACTGTTTAAGGAATGGACAGAGGACTTAAATAAACATTTCTCCAAAAATGACATGCAAATGGCCTCAGGTATACGGGAAAATGTCCAAAATCACTAATCATCAGAAAATTCTAATCAAAACTACAATGAAATGTTACTTAATACATGTTAGGTTGACCATTACCAAAAAAAAAAGAAAGAAAGAAAGAGGAAGGAAAAGCGGGAGGAAGGGAGGAAGGAAGGAAGAGAAGGAGGGAGGGAAGGAAGTATGGAGGTTTCAGTCAAGCAAGATGAAAAAGTTCCAAAGATATGCTGTACAACATTGTGCTTATAATTCACAATACTATACATTAAAAAAATGTTAGGAGACTAGGTTTCATGTTAATGTCTTTTATATGAGGGGGAAAGAGAAACATGAAGAAGAAGAAGGAAGGGGGAGGAAGGGGGAAGGGAGGGAGGAGGAGGAAGGAAAGAGGGAGGAAGGAGGAGGAGGGAGGTAGGAGAAGGAGGAAGAAAAAGAAGTAGCAGTAGTAGTAGTAGCAATAGTAGTAAGAGTAGAAGTAGTAGTAGTAGTAGTACTAGTCGTAGTAGTAGTAGTAGTAGCAGCAGCAGCAGCAGCAGCAGCAGCAGTAGTAGTAGTAGTAGTAGCAGCAGCAGCAGCAGCAGCAGCAGAAGTCTTTCACACAGATAAAGGAACCATCACCCATCAGAGAAAGGAGAGTATTAGATACAACTCTTTCAAAGAAATTATAGGTCCATAAAGATGAAATAAACTGTGATAAATATTACTTAACTCAATAATACTTTGTTCATTGTGATTTAACTACAGCAGAGTGTAAAAATGAACAGTATTAGGAAATGGTCATCCTACATGTTAACACTTCAAAGTAGAAGTTAAGTATGTATCAAAGAAAAAGCATTTGTGAATTTGTCAGATGATTCAAATACAGATTACATGGTTTGTGGCTGTTGTAATATAGCAATGTTTTAGTTTACTGCATTAATCATACTCTAATCAAGTATAAAAAGTCAAGTGCAGAACACCTATATAAATTCCATAAGTACAATTTCAAAAACATTTTAAAAGATGGCTATTGTGCAGCAGATATGTGCTGATTAGACACAGAAATTATTTACATCTTTTCGAGTGTGGAAGAAAATATATTTGACAAGATTTCAATTTTGATTGTTTATAGATGATACATCTTAGCTAAAAGAATGTTTAACTCTTTTAAGCACACCTACTCTTTCATGTGTAGTTAGAATCATTAAAATAGAATGCATCTACCAAAATACAGATCCACAGAAAAAGTCTCTGAAGCAAATACTGAACAAACATTGTATCAGTTACATTTATATTTAAAGATAAAAATGAATGATAAATGAAATTTCTCCAGGAAACGTCTGTTTTAAGAATGAAAAATACCTGGCTTCAAAACCAAAGAATCCTAACTAATATGACCACATATTAAAAATGTAAATCCTATTTGCCTGTTCAGGATGATAAACGTCAACAAAATCTTACTACTAGAGATTCATAAAAAGAACTGTGGTGGTGATTTGTACTTATTATAGTACCTTTACTTAAAGTTTCATGGAAGAAGATGTTTAATTTTTTATAGTCTCTTAAATATGAAAATTTAAAAATGTTTTCCTCTACCATATCCCACAAGCAAATGTGAAGAAAACAGAGGAATTAATGATATAATTTGTTTCCTAACCCATAAACACACAGAATTTTTTTGTCAACTGTGAAGCCACCCACTTTGGGAGCTTTTGTAGACAGACTAATATTCACTTTATATGAATATTACTTTAATATGGTACACTAAATGCCTATATTATTAAAAAATAAGAGATATAAAGAATTACTCTCCCCTAAAATAATGTGAACATTAGCATGTCTATGCCCTAATAGGATTAACATTTACCAAAATTGGGACCTTCCCATACCATGCAATTATCATGAACATGAAGTTAGATTTTATGAAACAATATAAACATAAATAATAAACTGTTATTTTATTTTGAAATGTTGTGTGAAAGGGAAGTTAAGCTTTTTTAAAGTGCAATTTTAACATGTTTTCCCTAACTTTAAAATGTCAGTAGTTTGAAGCTTTTTTTCTCAAGAAATAATGAAATTCTAGCTCAGAACTATGTATAAGAATATTCATTTTTGCCATTTATATTAGCAAAACAGCAATAAACTAAATGTACAAAACAGGAAAATTTAAAATAAATTACAGTAGGAACTTGCCTGCTATCGTGAATAGAGTATAAAAATTTTATACACAAGAGTATATAATACAAAAATAAAGTATGAAACTATATATGCAATAGTATCTTGATTTAGGCAGAAGGGTAAACTAAAACATACCGGGGAAAAAAGGAAAAAAACTAGAATGTAAAATATAGAAAAACTCATTAATGGGGTGATACGATTATGTGTGATTTATATATATTTTTATTCTTTGTGCCTTTTTTCTACAATCTCTACCATAGACATGTTATAACTGAAAAGAAAAATAATAAATGTTACAAAATACTGTATTTTCCATATGTAGATTTGTAAATTATTTCTAAAACCAAAATTTATCCTAAATACATATAACATGAAAAATTTGTGCTCACAGTGTAAATGTAACATTTATAACATTATAAATGTTGTAACATTATAATTGACATTAAATATAATGATCTACACCAGTGTTAATGCAGAGATGATATCAAAATGTAAAAAGCACAATTATTAATTGTCTCCAAATTATACTAAGGCATTTTAAGGCTTACCTTCACAAAGTTTCTGCTTCATCACTTCCCTTATTTTGGATATTGCAATATAGTCTTCCACATAAAACACATAAGTAGACGAAGGCTTGTTGGCAATAGCTCTAAGTTCGGCATCTTCTGTTTCTGAACCAACACCAATGGCAAATAATGTTATCTTACTATCTCTTGCTGCTTCAGCTGCATCCTTGACGTCATCTTGGGATTTGCCATCCGTAAGTACCACTGCTATCTTAGTCAGAAATCGTGCGGACTTGGCAAAAAGGTAATCGAGGGCAAACTGGATGGCCTTCCCTGTCCTTGTGTTTCCTCCTAAGTAGAGTATGGATTCCACTGCTGCTGTCAAATGTTCTCCTGAATCATAGCTTCCAAGAGGAATCTCCAGCACAGGGTAGTCACTATATTGAACCACTCCAACTTGAATAAACTTTGGCCCTATGTCAAAGTTTTTTGTGATATTGACAAGCCACTTTTTCACTATTTCAAAGTTTTCTGGGCCAACACTATAAGAGCCATCTAAGATGAAAACTAAATCTGTTGGAGCAGTACGACAACCTAAGTGCAAAAGAAAACCATCATAGCATATCTTTTACATAAAAAGCAAAAAGGGAGAGATTTTAAATTTATGAGTTTCAGCTATACACTAACATCATGGCTTATTTTAAATTGTCAATGAAATATGTGTAGCTTAATGCTAACCTGAAATATTTACAAAATATAAGCCAGTGAATAGGGAGAAAAAAATTAAAACAGATTTTCTACCAACTTCAGGACTTAGCTAGCCAATAAAATTTCATCTTTGGTATATTAATAGTTGATAAAAGTTAAATGAACCAAGATCACCCAATGAATCAACTCTTGCATTATATCCAAGATGAGTTTCTAAAGGTCTGATGTCTCATATTCAGTGAATAATGTAGTCAGAGCATCAAATTGTCCTAACAATCTATGGTTAAAGGTATAAAGCTATTCCTTACTTAGTAGAGATAGAGATTCTCGTTTCAAGTTACCAGGAAACACATGAGGTCAGCACATCCTAAGGTCCTTTTTGGGGAAAAAAATACCATCTTTGATGCAAGTTACATTGGAACAAGTTATAAGCAGTTGTGGTGAGAAAAAGACTTTGCCGGGGTGTGCGAGCAAGATGGCCGAATAGGAAGAGCTCCAGCCTCCAGCTCCCAGCGTGAGCAACACAGAAGACGGGTGATTTCTGCATTTTCAACTGAGGTACCAGGTTCATCTCAGTGGGGAGTGCCAGACAATCAGTGCTGGTCAGCTGGTGCAGCCTGACCAGCCAGAGCTGAAGCAGGGCGAGGCAACACCTCACCTGGGAAGTGCAAGGGGGAAGAGAATCCCCTTAGAAACTGAGAAACACAACAACTGGAGAATCCGGTAACTCCCACCCTATTACTTTGCTTTACCAAGGGTCTTAGCAAATGGCACACCAGGAGATTACATCCCACACCTGGCTGGGAGGGTCCCACGCCCACGGAGCCTCCCTCATTGCTAGCACATTAGTCTGAGATCTAACTGCAAGGCAGCAGCAAGGCTGGGGGAGGGGCACCCGCCATTGCTGAGACTTAAGTAGGTAAACAAAGCCTCCAGGAAGCTCGAACT
>NW_016810922.1:775831-858347 GCF_001698545.2 Rhinopithecus bieti | reverse complement strand
ANCAACCCAAATGTCCATCAGTGACAGACTGGATTAAGAAAATGGGGCACATATACACCATAAAATACTATGCAGCCATAAAAAAGGATGAGTTCGTGTCCTTTGTAGGGACATGGATGCAGCTGGAAACCATCATTCTCAGCAAACTATCGCAAGAACAGAAAACCAAACACCGCATGTTCTCACTCATAGGTGGGAATTGAACAATGAGATCACTTGGACTCTGGAAGGGGAACATCACACACCAGGGCCTATTTTAGGGAGGGGGTAGTGGGGACGGATGGCACCGGGAGATATACCTGATGCAAATGATGAGTTGATGGGTGCTGATGAGTTGATGGGTGCAGCACACCAACATGGCACAAGTATACATATGTAACAAACCTGCACGTTGTGCACATGTACCCTAGAACTTAAAGTATAATAAAAAAAAAAAAAGTCAAAAAAAAAAAAAGAAGAAAAATACTTTCCCTGTGATAAATGCTAGCATGCTAAATGTAAAACAAAGCATGAATTATCTCATTATCATACGGGCTATAAATAATAGCTATTATTGCTGATTTGAGTACCGAAGTTACGGAAAAAGACAAATACAGCTGTTCTTTTCTGTGCATTTTGTTAGCCATTCCAAACTATCGGTATTGCCCCAACAAACCAGTTTATCTTTTAGTCTGTGTTAGTCTCCCAACTCTGGGCCTTTGCAGTTGCTCTTCCCTTTTATTAGAATGTCTTTCTCTTTACCCGACTAATACTCTTGTTCCAGATCCCTGATTGCCTGTCAGCTTTACCATAAAACCTTTTCTGACCTTCCACAGTTAGGTTGCCACCGCCTCCTAAGTTTATAACAGTCAAGAAGTTCAAAAAATAAAAAGAATTGCCAAAATAGGGATTTGTCTCAAAAATGTATCTGTGATTATGACATTATTCCTAAAGTGCTCTACTACAGGTAGTAGTATCCTCAGAAGGTGTAACGGACACAATTCCAACAACCTCTGCCATGGTGGTCACTGCCAGAGGTCAAGGAAGGGACAGCAGAAACAGAGGCAAACTTGCTAACCCAAGGGAATGCAATTTTTCTGTTATTTTTGGAAGCGTGGAAGCTGGATGGACTAGGATTAAAGGTTTATGCTTTTATTGTTTTTTGTTTGTTTGTTTGTTTGTTTGTTTGTTTGTTTTTTGTGTGAGGAGACAAAAGGATAGAAAAGTTTGTTGGCAGAGCTTTTCAATGTTGGCCCTTCCTAAATACTGAGACTCATTGTTGTCTGAAGCTGCTAGTGTTTGTGTGCCACCTGATTCACTCTTAGAGGGTTATTCTTGGCCCTTCCTACCCTTCTCCCTGTCACAGAGCCACAGAACATGTATTTCATAACTGCAAAGTTAGTCAAGAGCATGGGCACACAAGCAAATAATGCCATTAATAAGCCCTAGACATAATATCCGTCCTGAGAACCTCTTCCTTAGAGAAATGAACGCCATTATAGAAAAGGAATGGGATTGAAGAGCAAAAACATAGTTCAAATACTAATTACTGCCCTCACAAGCTGTATTATACTAGGTAAGCCCCTTAACTTTTTAAAATCCCTTTTCCCACCCAAGAAAAAAAAAAAAAAGGAAAGGGTATACACATTATAGAGTGATTGCATGAATTAAACTATAAAAGTGTTAAGCAAGCTTTAAATATCATTGTATCAATAAATTTTAAGCCAAGTTGAATCAAATTATCAAACCATCTCATTTAACTTTTATAGAGACCATAGTTAATTTAAAGTAGAATGTTTATGAGTTTTAAAATGTGAACATAAGCAAACTTTTTTTTTTTTTAAAGTATGCTATCTCTAAATGATAGTCTGGGTAACAGAACTATAATTAATATAGCTCTTTATCTCTATATGCAAGCTTTCTTACAAGCAATAACAACATTCACTGAGATGTACTGTGCTAAACCATTAACATGCATTATCTCCTTCAGTCCTGATAACCAATCTACAAGGCTTTATCTTCCTATCATACAGCTCAAAAGTGGCTGAACATGGACTCAATACCAGACTGTTTGTTCCAAAGCTTGATGTGTTAATTGAATAAACTATTACCATAGAGTCCTCTCAAAATTATCTCTGAAAGAAGATTTTCTTTTCAGTTAATGAGTAACATAGCAATTCATTTATTTTAGGGAGTTACAGAATCAAAAACAGTAAGAATGAGACGCTTAAAACCATTACTTGAACTCCCCTAGTTTAATTTCCAGATTAATTTGTTGATAACAAAAAAGGACAATGCTGATAGTTCTTACTTGATCTTACTTCCCCATCTTCAGCTAACACAGAATTCTGAAGAAGCAGCACCAAAACCATGCAGAGAAATGCAATATAGTGAGCCATGTTTCTGTTTTCGTTCTAAAATTTTGGTTTTAGGATTCCTAGGGAGAAAAAAAAGGCAAGTTAAACATAATAATTAAAGTCAACATCTGGCCATTATACATTTACATTTTGAAATTACAAGACCCAGTTGAAATACAGTTAATTTTGTGACTATTAGAATTAACTTAAATCTGTTTAAAATAGCCAAATTCTAAATATGTTATTGCAGGAGGACAATGAATAGCGGCTGAAGAGCATGATAAATCTTAATTCATAACTGTCTTATACACATTTTCTAAAATTTGAGCTTTTTGCAAAATATTTACTGGAATTTATCCTTTGGGCATAGCCTGTAGAACCTTATCTCATTCTTTTTACTATGTGAATATTAGCAAACATTTTTCTTTTAAATATGGGCTTGCATATAAGGGACACTCAAAGAGTATTTAGTGAAAATATTTCTAAGATACAGCTGATAGAATTTAATTTTTAAAATAAGATATAATTGTAAACATTAAGACCTGTCTTATTTAATTCATAAACACTCAGTTTTATAGTTTTCATACACCATCTAAAATAAGTCCTAGAACTTCATTTCTGGTTAGAATGCAGAAACTTGCGAGAAACTGTCATTCACAACGAGTACATACCAGATAAAGTACAAATTCATATGTTTTTTAAGCCCAGTAGAAATGAAATAATTTAAAGAAACCCAAAAGAACAAAATTCCAGAAGTTATTAACCTTTCGTCATATAGAAGTGATTCACAACTGCTTTAATCTCTGGCAGAAAGGGAATACTGATGAGAAGGAATTTGCCATAGCATGTAAAAAATCACTCAAAGCTGGTGTAACAGATTGGAAATCTGAGGAGTTTCTGCCACAAAACAAGCATTCCTTCATTCAGCAGTTTCTTCTGGTGAGCCTTAACTAAATATACAGAGTAGATAAGTAGTACATAGAAAGTTGGAAACAGTATAGAACAGCCTAGAGTCTGTCCCTCTTCCTATCCAGGTACCCAGAGACTTTCTCAAATATAAAACGGTGGCCATGACTTGAAAAGAAGCAAGAGATTTTTATACCTGATCAGGAGAAAAACAGCATAAGCAGATCCCAAGATTACCTAAATCCTAAATATCAGAAGTAGCAAAAAGTGTTTGTAAAATGGCAATGATAAATACATTAAAGAATCTAGTAAATAAGATGGAAAACATGTACAAAGATGTGGAAAATTTCAGAAGGCAGATGAAAACTATACATAAAGATACAAAGAAAAACTCTTGCAATTAAAAATGTACATCGGAAAATGGTTTATACAATGGGTTTACCTGCATCCATTGGAGGAAAAGATAAGTAAACTTGAAGATAAGTGAATAGAAATTATCAAAAAATGAAACCCCAAGGCATAAAAACATGACAAAAGGAATAGAGCATCTAGAACTTACGGAACAATATCAAGTGATCTTGATTTAGCATATAAGTAAATTTTTCTCACAAAAAAGGAGAGAATGAAGAAACATTTGAAAAGACATGGCCAAAAATTTTCCAAATTAATGAAAGCCACCAATGCTCAGATCAAAGAACTTCAGCAAACCCCAAGTGAGACACAAAGTTAATCATACCTGCATACATCATATACAATCAACTGAAAATCAAAATAAAATATAAAATTCCTAAAACTGGGCTGGGCGCAGTGGCTCACGTCTGTAATACCAGCACTTTGGGAGGCTGAGGCGGGTGGATCACGAGGTCAGGAGATCAAGACCATTCTGGCTAACATGGTGAAACCCCGTCTCTACTAAAATTACAAAACAAATTAGCCAGGCATGGTGACTGGCCCCTATAGTCCCAACTACTTGGGAGGCTGAGGCAGGAGAATGGCGTGAACCCGGGAGGCAGAGCTTGCAGTGAGCCGAGATCGCACCACTGCACTCCAGTCTGGGCAACTGGGCAAGACTCCATCTCAAAAAAAAAAAAATTCCTAAAACTGGCCAGAGGAAAAATGTTACATTACCTACAGAGGGACAGCAGTAAGGATTTTAGACAGAAATTTTCTAGTAATAAACTGAGCACTCAATCAGAAAGAGATAAAAATCCTAAATGTGTAGACATCTAATATTAAAGCTTCTAAATATATGAAACAAAAAAATGAAAAAAAATAAGCAGAGACACATTAAAAATAATGTGAGGTTTTAATATCTAGCACTCAGTATTATTTAATTAGACCAGAAAAAATCAGTGGAACAGAAGGTTTGGACAACACTATTATTAACCAGCTTCACCTAGTTAATATTTACAAAACACTCCAACTAACAACAGAAGAAAACATATTGTTTTGTAATGCATATGAAACAGTCACCAAAAAATACGCTGGAGAGAAAACAAGTCTCAGATTTCAAAAAATTGAAACCATACAGATTGTGTTCCTTGACCAAAGGGCATCTGGATATGAAGTTTTCTTTCTTGAAAAGCATTTTATTAAAAATGTAACTTATTAGTAGATAATGGGATGAGTTTCAATAAATAGTATTTTTCTAGGACTTTGGCTATTTCACCTCTCCACTCATCATCTTTCTGTTATCTATAGGATCTGTAGTTGTCCTACAGACTTTCAGAAGTGAAAGTCCTAAAATACTTTGAAATTAAGCAACATACTTCTAAATAATCCATGAGTTTTAAAAGTCAAAGAAGTTTTAAATATTTCAAACTCAATAATTTTTTAAATCAAATATTTTGTGATACAGCTAAAGCAGCACTTAGAGAGAAATTTTAGCTTTAAAAGCATATATTAAACAAAAATGAAACCAGTATCTAAGCTTCCACCTTAAGAAGCTAAAATAGTACAATACATTAAACTCAAAAGTAGAAAAAACTATGAAACATAAATTTGAAAGACAATTTAAAAAATAAATAATTAAAAAGTTAATTATTTGGACAAATAAATATACCAATATGCCTTAGTAATTATAACCAAGAAAACACAGAGAAAACATAAATAATTGCCTAAGTCAGTATTCAAATAGAAAGCACCACTTTAGATCCTACAAACATTAAAAGGGTAACTGGATGGGCAAAATGAACAGTCTTTGAAAAACACTATTTATTGAAATTGGTCCAATTATTTAATAAAGAAGTTAAATTATTTAATCAAAAACATCCCACAAAGAAAACTCCTTGGCTCCAGATAGCTCCCCCAGTAATTTCTATCCAACAAATTTCACCAAAAAACAGTCAAGGGAAAAAATAAAATAAAACTATTGTTTCAGTGGAAATTAAATGAAAATAAAGAGAAGTGAAACTCCCCCCCAATTTTATTATGAAGGCCACACACAACCCTAGTAAAAAAAAAAGAAAAAAAAAAAAAAAAAAAAAAAACTCTAGACAAAGATATTACAAAAAACTATAGTCCATTGATGTAGCATATAAGTAAATTTTCCATTATTCTTTATGAACAAGGATATAAAAATCTATGACAAAATATTAGCTAATTAAATATAACAATATATTTTAAAATATCTTGACCATGTGGGATTTATTAGAGAGATGCAAGATGGGTTTCACACTCAAAATTCAACTTATATAATGTACTATAGTAAGAGACTAGAAAAAAAAATCACATGAACATCTCAATTTATGCATCAAAAGTTCTTAACAAAATTTAACACTCATTTATGATAAAACTTTCAGCAAACTAAGAGTAGGACTTAACCTATGAATGTGAATGCTGTCTATAAAAAAATCTACATACAACATCACACTGAGTTGTGAAATACTAAATTCTTCCCTTCTCAAATCAGTAAGTAGCTAAGGATACATTCTCATACCACTTCTATTCAAAAACGTACAGGGAGTTCTAGCAACCGCCATGGGCACAAATGAGAAATAAAACATGTAAAGATTATAAAGGAAAAAATAAAACTGTCATTATTTATAGAAAACATGATAATCTACATAGAAAGTGGAATCTACAAAAACAGTAGTAGAACAAAGTGAATTTAGCAAGGTCACAAGACACAAGATAATGGTTTCGTTATTGGGAAAAAAATACCATTTTCAATAGTATCAAAAGTATTATAAATGTGGAAATAAAGCTAATGAAACATGGAAAGACCTCTGTACTGAAACATTGCAAAATTAAAGAAACCAAATAAATGGAGAGATCCATATTCAGAATTAAAAGACTCAATATTATTAACATGTCCACCCTTCCCAAATGGTCTATAGATTCAACAAAATCCCAATTTTTAAAATTAACAAATATTCTAAAACATGAATAAAATGCAAATGATTTTGAATTGGAACAATCTTGAAAAAGAACTCTCTTAATAACAAAGTCGGAGAACTGGTATTATCTGATACTGACTTATGTCAGTCTGCTTTCTGTTGTTATAACTGAATACCCGAGATGGAGTAATTTATAAAGAAAATACATTTATTTCTTACAGTTCTGAAGGCTGGAAAGCCCAAGGTCTAAGGGTGAAATCTGGTGAGGGCCTTACAGCTGGTGGGGGTTTTCTGCAGAGTCTCTGTGTGGTACAGGGTACCACATGGTGAGGGGGCTCAAGAGAGAGAACTTACCTGGCTTTTTATAACAGAACTACTTTCCTGATAACTAACCCACTCCCATGGTAATCCATTAATCAACTAACCCATGAAAAGGATGTATCTATCTGTGACAACAGAACCCTCATGACCCAATCACCTCTTAAAGGACCCACCTCCTAGTACCTTTACACTGGAGATTAAGTTTCAACATGAGTTTCAGAGGCGGCAAACATTCAAACCATAGCAACTTGCTACAGAAATCAAGAAAGTATGGTACTATATTGACATAAAGATAAGCATAGAACAGAACACAATAGAGTTTTGGTAACAGATCCACACTTACATGGTCAACTGATTGATTGTCAACAAAAATGTCAAAGTAGTTGCATAGGAAAGGAAAGTCTTTTCAACAAACATTGCTGAATCAACTGAAAAAACACATGGAATAAAATGAACCTGGACTCCTACCTCATTTCACATAAGAAAATTAAATGGAACATAGATCTAAATGTAAAAGCTAAAACTATAAGTCTTCAAAGAAAAAACATAAGAGAATATCTTCACAACTTTAGGATTAAGGTGATTAATATTTCTTAGGACACAAAAACCACTAGCAGTTTTAAAATAAGTACATCAGATTTAATCAAAATTAAACATTTCCATTCCTTAAAAGACACCATTTAAGAATGCAAGCCAATGTTCGCATTAAAATATTTCTGACAAATGACTCACATCAGAAAACATAGATAATAAAAAGAAAAACAACACAATTTTTTAAATGAGTAAAAGGTCTTGAACAGACACATTACAAAAGAAGATACAGAAATGGCCAATAAGCACATGAAATAGTACTCATCATCACTAGTCATCAGGGAAATGCACAGTAAAACAACAGTAACACCTACAAAAATAGCTAAAATTAAAAGACTGATAATATCAAATGTTCACAAGTATATGTGAAGAAACTGGAATTCATACATTGTTGGCGAGATTGAAAACGGATATAATCACTTTAGAGAACTGTTAGGTAAAGTTTCTTATAAACTATGGCCAGTGATTTTTCTGCTAGGTATGTAGCCTAGAGAAATGAAATTGTGTGTCCATAGCAAAAGACTTCAGCAGTGTTTACAGTAGTTTTATTCATAATAATTTCAAACTAAAAATAACCCAAGTGCTATCAACAGGACAATAAATATACAAGTTGTGTGATATATTCATACAATGAAATACTACTCAGCAGCTCTGGACATGGAATCTCTGAAAATAAGGAAGCAGCCCGAGTTAGGAACTTACAGATAAAACTCCCATCTCCCTGGACAGAGCACCTGGGGGAAGGGTGGCTGTGGGCACAGCTTCAGCAGACTTAAACATCCCTGCCTGATGGCTCTGAAGAGACCAGTGGACCTCCCAGCACAGCGTTCGATCTCTGCTAAGGGTCGGACTGCCTCCTCAAGTGGGTCCCTGATGCCCATGCATCCTGACTGGGAGATACCTCCCAGTAGGGACCAACAGACATCTCGTACAGAACTCTGGCTGGCATCTGGCAGGTGTCCCTCTGGGACAAAGCTTCCCTGGAAAGGGGAAAGAACAGGCAGCAATCTTTGCTGTTCTACAGCCTCTACTGGTGATACCCAGGCAAACAGGATGTGGAATGGACCTCCAGCAAACTCCAGCAGACCTGCAGCAGACAGGCCTGACTGTTAGAAGGAAAACGAACAAACAAAAAGGAATAGCATATCCACTTAAGGACCCCATCTGAAGGTCACCAACATCAAAAACCAAAGGTAGATAAACTCACAGAGATGGGGAGAAACCAGTGCAAAAATGTTGAAAATTCCAAAAACCAGAACACCTCTTGTCCTCCAAAGGATCACAACTCCTCACCAGCAAGGGAACAAAACTGGACAGAGAATGAGTTTGACGAATTGACAGAAGTAGGCTTCAGAAGGTGGGTAATAACAAACTCCTCCAAGCTAAAGGACCATGTTCTAACCTGATGTAAGGAAGATAAGAACCTTGAAAAAAGGTTAGATGAATTGATAACTAGAATAACCAGTTTAGAGAAGAACACAAATGACCTGATGGAGCTGAAAAATACAGCAAGAGAACTTCGTGAAGCATACACAAGTATCAA
Organism: Rhinopithecus bieti; assembly: GCF_001698545.2. Classification (NCBI taxonomy): domain Eukaryota; kingdom Metazoa; phylum Chordata; class Mammalia; order Primates; family Cercopithecidae; genus Rhinopithecus; species Rhinopithecus bieti. The sequence continues at coordinate 849,312 of NW_016810922.1, read as the reverse complement.
TAGCTGAATCAATCAAGCGGAAGAAAGAATACTAGAGATTGAAGATCAACTTAATGAAATAAAGTGAGAAGAGAAGATTAGAGAAAAAAGAATAAAAAGGAATGAACAAAGCCTCCAAGAAATATGGGACTATGTGAAAGACCAAATCTATATTTGACTGGTGTACCTGAAAGTGACGGGGAGAATGGAACCAAGCTGGAAAACACTCTTTGGGATATTTTCCAGGAGAACTTCTCTAACCTGGAAAGACAGGCCAACATTCAAATTCAGGAAATACAGAGAACACCACAAAGATACTGCTCGAGAAGAGCAACCCCAAGACATATAATTGTCAGATTCATCAAGGTTGAAATGAAGGAAAAATGTTAAGGGCACCAGAGAGAAAGGTCGGGTTACCCACAAAGGGAAGCCCATCAGACTAACAGCAGATCTCTCAGCAAAACCCTACAAGCCAGGAGAGAGTGGGGGCCAATATTCTACATTCTTAAAGAAAAGAATTTTCAACCCAGAATTTCATATCCAGTCAACCTAAGCTTCATAAGCTAAGGAGAAAGAAAATCCTCTAAAGACAAGCAAATGCTGAGAAACTTTATCTCACCACCAGGCCTGCCTTACAAGAGCTCCTGAAGGAAGCACTAAACATGGCAAGGAAAAACTAGTAGCAGCCACTGCAAAAACATACCAAATTGTAAACATGATCGACACTACGAAGAAACAAATTCAAAAGCTAGCAGAAGAAAAGAAATAACTAAGATCAGAGCAGAACTGAAGGAGACAGAAACACGAAAAACCCTTCAAAAAATCATCAAATCCAGGAGCTGGTTTTCTGAAAAGATCAACAAAATAGATAGACTGCTATGAAGACTAATAAAGAAGAAAAGAGAGAAGAATCAAATAGACACAATAAAAAATGATATAGGGGATCCCACAGAAATACAAACTACCATCAAAGAATACTATAAACATGTCTATGCAAATAAACTAGAAAACTAGAATAAACGGATAAATTCCTGGACACATACACCCTCCCACATCTAAATCAGGAAAAAGTCGAATCCCTGAATAGACCAATAACAAGTTCTAAAATTGAGGCAGTAATTAATAGCTTACCAACCAATAAAAGTCCAGGACCAGACGGATTCACAGCCGAATTCTACCAGAGGTACAAAGAGGAGCTGGTACCACTCCTTCTGAAACTGTTCTAAACAACAGAAAAAGAGAGAATCCTCCCTAACTGATTTTATGAGGCCAGCATCAGCCTGATACAAAAACCTGGCAGAGACACAACAAAAAAAGAAAATTTCAGGCAAATATACCTGATGAACATCAATGCAAAAATCCTCAATAAAATACTGGCAAACCGAATCCAGTAGCACATCAAAAACTTTATCCACTACGATCAAGTCAGGTTCATCCCTGGGATGCAAGTCTGGTTCAACATATGCAAATCAATAAATGTAATTCATCATATAAACAGCACCAATGTCAAAAACCACATGATTATCTCAATAGGTGCAGAAAAGGCCTTCAACAAAATTCAACACCCCTTCATGCTAAAAACCCTCCATAAGCTAGGTATCAATGGAACATATCTCAAAATAATAAGAGCTATTTATGACAAACCCACAGCCAATATCATACTGAATAGGCAAAACTGGAAGCATTCCCTTTGAAAACCAGCACAAGACAAGGATGCCCTCTCTCACCATTCCTATTCAACATAGTATTGGAAGTTCTGGCCATGGCAGTCAGGCAAGAAAAAGAAATAATGGGTATTCAAATAGGAAGAGAGGAAGTCAAATTGTCTCAGTTTGCAGATGACAAGACTGTATATTTAGAAAATCCCATCATCTCAGCCCAAAATCTTCTTAAGCCGGTAAGCACTTCAGCAAACTCTCAGGATACAAAATCAATGTCCAAAAAGCACAAGCATTCCTATACACCAATAACAGACAAACAGACACTCAATAATCCTAGCACTCTGGGAGGTGGAGGTGGGCAGATCACAAGGTTAGGAGTTCTAGACCAGCCTGAACAACATGGTGAAACCTGTCTCTACTAAAAATACCAAAAAAACAACAAAAAGTTGGGTGTGGTGGCAGTTGCCTGTAGTCTCAGCTACTGGGGAGGCTAAAGCAGGAGAAATGCCTGAACCAGGGAAGCAGAGGTTGCAGTGAGCTGAGATCACACCACTGCACTCCAGACTAGACAACAGGGCAAGACTCACCAGAGAGCCAAATCAAGAGTGAACTCCCATTCACTATTGCTACAAACAGAATAAAATACCGAGGAATACAACTTACAAGGGAAGGACCTCTTTAAGAAGTACTACAAACCACTGCTCAAGGAAGTAAGAGAGGACACAAACAAGTGGAAAAACAGTCCATGCTCATGGAAAGGAAGAATCAATATCGTGAAAATGACCATACTGCCCATTGGCTTTCTTCACAGAATTGGAAAAAACTACTTTAAACTTCATATAGAACCAAAAAAGAGCCCACATAACCGAGAGAATCCTAAGCAAAAAGAACAAAGCTGGAGGCATCATGCTACCTGACTTCAAACTATACTACAAGGCTACAGTAACCAAAACAGCATGGTACTGGTACCAAAACAGATATAGAGACCAATGGAGGCCTTGGAAACAAAACCACACATCTACAAACATCTTATCTTTGACAAACCTGACACAAACAAGCAACAGGGAAAAGATTCCCTATTTAATAAATGGTGTTGGGAAAACTAGCTAGCCATATGCAGAAAAGTGAAACTGGACCCCTTCCTTACACCTTATACAAAAATCAATGCAGGATAGATTAAAGACTTAAACAAAAGACCTTAAACCATAAAAATCCTAGAAGAAAACCTAGGCAATACCATTCAGGACATAGGCATGGGCAAAGACTTCATGTCTAAAATACCAAAAGCAATGACAACAAACACTAAAATTGACAAATGGGATTGAATTAAACTAAAGAGCTTGTGCATAGCAAAATAAACTACCATAAGAATGGGAGGAAAATGTTGCAATCTATCTATCTATGCAACTGACAAAGAGCTAATATCCAGAATCTACAAAGAACTTAAACAAATTTACAAGAAAAAACAACCCCATCAAAAAGTAGGCAAAGGATAAGAACAGACATTTCTCAAAAGAAGACATTTATGCAGCCAACAAGCATATGAAAAAAGCTCATCATCACTGGCCATCAGAGAAATGCAAATCAAAACCACAATGAGATACCATCTCACGCCAGTTAGAATGATGATCACTAAAAAGTCAGGAAACAACAGATGCTGGAGAGGATTAGGAGAAATAGGAATGCTTTTACACTGTTGGTGGGAGTGTAAATTAGTTCAACCATTAGGGAAGACAGTGTGGTGATTCCTCAAGGATCTAGAACTAGAAATACCATTTGACCCAGCAATCCCATTACTGGGTATATACCCAGAGGATTATAAATCATTATAATATAGGGATATATGCACAGGTACGTTTATTGCGGCACTATTCACAATAGCAAAGACTTGGAACCAACCCAAATGCCCATCAATGATAGACTGGATTAAGAAAATGTGGCACATATACACCATGGAATACTATGCAGTCATAAAAAAGGATGAGTTCATGTCCTTTGCAGGGACATGGACGAAGCTGGGAATCATCATTCTCAGCAAACTATTCCAAGAACAGAAAACCAAACACCTCATGTTCTCACTCATAAGTGGGAGTTGAACAATGAGAACACATGGACACAGGGAGGGGAACATCACACACTGGGGCCTGTTGGGGAGTGGAGGCCTAGGGATAACATTAGGAGAAATTCTCAACGTAGGTGACGGGTTGATGGGTGCAGCAAACTACCCTGGCATGTGTATGCCTATGTAACAAAACTGTATATTCTGTTGATGTATCCCAGAACTTAAAGTATAATAAAAAATAATAATTTAATAATTTAAAACAAGAAATACTAATCAGCAATCAAAAAATCATGAACTGTTACAGGAAACAACATGAATAAATTTAAAATACATTGTATTTAATAAAAGAAGCCAGACACAAAAGAATACATACAGTATGTTTCTAGTTGTATGAAGCCCCAAAACAGGCAAAACTAATCTATGGTGTTAGAAACCAGGAAACCTTTGCCTGAAAGTGGCACAAGTAAACTTCCTGGGTAACAGAAACAGGCTATGTTTGCAAAGTCAGTGTTCAGATATATGAACTCATCTAAGGCAATTAAACCAGATGTGTTATATCTGTATAATTTATTTTATATATAAATGAAAGAAAATCAGTCCATTACTATCAATTTCCAAATTAGGCCAGCCCCTCTGCATAAAGAGTTATAAAGGACCAAAAAGAGGCTTTTAAATTTTTTTTTGAGAAGAAGTCTCACTCTGTCACCAGGCTGGACTGTAGTGGTGCTATATCAGCTCACTGCAGCCTCCACCTCCCAGGCTCAAGTGATTCTCCTCCCTCAGCCTCCTGATTAGCTGGGACTGCAGGCACACGACACCATGCCCAGCTAACTTTTGTATTTTCAGTAGAGACTAGGTTTCACCATCTTGGCCAGGATGGTCTTGATTTCTTGACCTCATGATCCCAAAGTGCTGGGATTAGAGGCGTGAGCCACCATGCCCAGCCGAGAGGCATTTTTAATGAGTCATCACCAGGATGTGCTGTTTTATGGTAACAACATGTCCTAAGAAATTTTCACCAACTTCCTTCCCAAAAGCCTCAAAATTATTAAGCTCCTTTACAAAAAAAATCTCAGTATTTCTATGTATATGTAATTCATTCAGATTTCTTGGGTAAAGTTAATTCCCCAATGTTATTATAATTTAAATTGACAATCATTAAAGTAGAAGATTCAAAAGGACACTAAATGCATATTATTACCATGTTATTTAATCATTAAAACTGGTGTGGTTCGTAAATATTTCATTATACATATGTTTACGTACTCTTCAAATGAAGTTAGGCTTACCAAGTTTTAACACTTAGTTGAATAGGGAGTGTGTTAAATATATGGATGCCCTAACCCTAATCCAGTAGCTTCAGACTGTAGGGGAAGGGACCAATTATTCTTTAAAAATAAATAAATGAATCTCCTCATATGCTAACGTGCACCAAAGTTTTATAAATTCTAGTATGGGGCAATGCAAAATGATAAATAAGAAAAAAAGTCCCTATTTCCGTGGTAGAGAAGTACATTAGCAACCCTAAATAGGGTACTATAACTCAGAATTTCTACAAGCAAAAAATTATAAAGCCTTGATACTCAGAGTAATCAGGTGACCGTTAGCATTCCCATTTCTCAAATGTTAAGGTATATAAAAATCACTTAGAGACCTTACTAAAATGTAGATAATGATTACATAGCTTTAGTTTGTAGATGAAGGGTCTTCATTTTGGCTACGGTTTGAATGTTTGTCCCCTCCAAGTTTCATGTTAAAACTTAATCATTAATGCAGCAGTACTGAGATCCAGGGCTTTTAAAAGATGATTGGGTCATGAGGGCTCTGCCCTTTTGAATGGATTAATCCATTCACAGATTAGTGGATTAATAAATTAATAAATTAATGGACTAGCATAGGAATGGGACTGGTGGCTTTATGAAAAAAGGAAGAGAGACCTCAGCTAGCATGCTCAGTCCCCTCATTATGTTATGCCCTCTGCAGCCTTGTGACTCTGCAGAGAGTCACCACAAGCATGGAGGCCTCACCAGATGTGGCCTCTTGACCTTGGATTTCTCAGCCTTCATAAGAAATGATTTTTTTTCATTAAAATTATGCAGTTTTGAGTATTCTCTCACAAGCAATAGAAAACGTACTAAAACAATTAGCAAGCTGCCAGGTGATGCTAATTCTTCTGGTCCATAGACCACACTTTGTGTATTTTGGTGCTAAAAGCTTTTGTCTTTTGTTGTTCTTTTCCCAAAAGTAAAAATAGTGCTGAAATTTCTAAAATATCAGGAATAGTATCTCCCTGGTTTTAAGGATCTGAACCCCAGTCTCTCTGTCTTCCTGAAACAAATGTGGTGGGGGAGGTAAAGAGGGTCAGAACTGTGACCCCAGTAGCATGAACCAAGAGTATTTTAATATCTATTTTAGTTCACTTAGAATAGTAAGAAAAAAAAAAAGAGTGACAACTCGAATAAATGAAATTATAAAGAGGAGCCATTATAAATGGTATTTCAGAGACACAAAAATATTATGAGACTACTATAAAAATTATATGCTAACAAACTGCATAACATAAATTTCTAGAAACTTAAAACTTACTAAAACTGAATGATGATGAAATACAAAATCCTAACAGACCTATAACTAGTAAAGAGATTAAATCAGTAAACAAAACCTCCCAAGAAAGAAAGGTCCAGAACCAGACAGCTTCATGATGAATTCTACTAGACTTTAAAAGGAGAATTAATGCCAATTCTCCCCAAACTCTTCCAAAATATTAAAGAAAAGAAAATACTTCAAACTCAATTTATGAGGCTGGCTTTACCCTAATAACAAAGCCAGACAAGAACACTACAAGAAAAAAAAAAATCACAGGCCAATATCCCTGATGAACATGGATGTAAAATTTCTCAATAACCTACTAGTAAACTAAATTCAACAGTACATTCAAAGTGTCATATGCATGACCTAGTGGGATTTATCCCTGAGATGCAAGGATGGTCCAACATAGGTAAATCAATAAATATGATATACCACATTAAAAACAAAGAATAAAATTATATGATCATCTAAATACACGCCAAAACAAAAGCATCTGACAAAATTCACCATCATTTTATAATTTAAAAAAACTCAATAAATTAGGTATGGAATGAATGAACTTCAACATAATAAAGGCCGTATATGACAAATCCACAGCTAATATTATACTGATGGTTAAAAGCTGAAAGCTTTTCCTCTAAGATCAGGAAAAAAACAAGGGTGCCCAGTCTCACTACTTCTCTACAACATAGTACCAGAAGTCCTAGCCAAACCAATTAGGCAAGAAAAAGAAACAAAGGCATCCAAATTGGAAAGGAAGAAGTAAGATTGTTTCTATTAGCATGTGGCATAATCTTATTGTAGAAGGCCTTAAAGACTCTACCAAGAAAGTATTAAAACAAATAAATTCAATAAACTTGTGGGATACAAAATCAACACATAAAAGTCAGTTGCCATTTCTATGTCTTAATAATGAACAATCCTAAAACAAATTAAGAAAGCAATATAATTTACAATAGCATCAAAAGGAATAAAATACTCAGGAATAAATTCAACCAAGGAGGTGAGATATCTGTACATTGAACACTCTAAACCATTGATGAAAGAAATTGAAGAAGACACAAATACAATTCTTCACACTGATAAATGGAAGGATATCCACATTCATGAATTGGAGGAATTAATATTGTTCAAATGTCCATACCACCCAAAGAGATCCATAGATTTAGTTCAATCATTATCAATATCTCAATGGCATTTTTTACAAAAATCAAAAAATTAAGTCCTAAAATTTGTATGGAACCACAAAAAACCCAAATATCTAAAGCAATCTTGAACAAGAAGAACAAAACTGGAGGCATCACACTTCCTGATTCAAGTTATATTATAAAGCTATAGTAATTAAAACAATGGTACTGGCATAAAAACAGTTGCACAAACCACTGGAACAGGATAGAGGGCCAAGAAATAAATCCACGCATATATAGTTAATTTTCCACAAAATGTCAAGAAAGGATAATCTCTTCAACAAATAGTGCTGGGAAAACTAGATATCCATGTGCAAAAGAACGAAATTGGACCCTTATAGCATACACAAAAACTCAAAATGGATTAAAGACAAACAAAAGACATGAAATCACAAAACTTCTAGAAGAAAACACAGGGGAAAAGCTTAATAACACTGGTCTTGGCAATGACTCTCTGGATTTGACAACAAAAGCACAGACAACAAAGATAAAAATAAACAAGTGGGACTACATCAAACTAATAAGTTTATGCACAGCAAAGGCAACAATTGATGAAATAAAAAGGCAGTCTACAGAATGGAAGAAAATATCTGCAAACCATGTATCTGATAAAGAATTAGTATCTAAAATACAAAAGAAACCCATACAATTCAATAGCAAATAAAAAAACTGATTAAAGAATGGGCAAATGACGTGAATAGACAATTCTCCAAAGAAGACATACAAATGGTCAACAAGTATATAAGATGTTCAACATCACTACATCACTAGTTATCAGGGAAATGCAAATCAAAATGGCACCACTTCATACCTGTTAGCAAGGCTATTATCAAAAAGCCAAAAGATAGCAAGCATGGGTGAAGACTGGAGAAAAGGGAATACTTGTACACTCTTGGTGGAACTTTAAATTGGTACAGCCATTATGAAAAATAGTATAGAGGTTCCTCAAAAAATTAAAAGTAGAACTACTATATGAACCAGTAATTTTACTACTGGATATGTTTCCAAAGGAAATAAAATCACTATCTCAAATAGTATCCGCTGTCTCATATTCATTGCAGCATTAAGACGACCATATGAACTAGCAATCCTACTACTGGATATATTTCCAAAGGAAATAAAATCACTATCTCAAAGAAGTATCTACAGTCCCATATTCAATGCAGCATTATTTACAGTAGCCAAGCTATGGAAACATCCTAAGTGTTCATCAACTGAAGAATGAATAAAGAAACTGGGGTGTGTGTACACATACACACACTCTCACACAGAAGAGAATACTATCTAGACTTACAAAAAAAGAAAATCCTACCATTTGCAACAACATGGATAAGCCTGGAGGACAGTGAGCTAAGTGAAATAAGCCATACACAGAAAGACAAATACTGCATGATCGCATGCTGAAATCTAAAAAATTAAAGTCAAACTCAGAAACAGAGAGTAGAATGTTGATTAACCCAGGCTGGTGAAGAGGCAGAGAGATGCTGGTCAAAGGGTGCAAACTTTGATATATATGATGAATACATTCTGGAGACCTACTGTACAGCATGGTAACTACAGTTAATAATTTATTTTATACTTGAAATTTGCTGAGGGAATAGATCTCAAGTTTCCTTACCACAAAAAAGAAAGATAACTAATGAGGTAATCGATATGCTAGTTAGCTTGATTGTGGTAATCATTTCATAATGTACACTTATATCACATCATGTTATCAACCTAAAATATATACAATTTTTATTTGTCAGTCATACCTCAAAAAGCTGGGGTAAAACTGTTTAACCTCACATAAATAACAATTAAAATAAGAAAAAAGGAATACAGGCCAACAAGGCCTGCAGCACAGTCTGTAGACCAGTGAATGGCATACTAAGTAAACAAAAAGTCTTTTATGCTAAGAAACAAACAGTGAAAGGCAGAGTAAGGAGGCCATGCTTTCAGGTCTATTTCACATGTCATTTGGAAATACTATATCATAGCTCATCTTCCTTCTCAGTAAGAAATTAAATGGGTCATTAGACACTTTGCCTAAATTCTACTTTTCCAAAAGCTTTAGAATATGTATGCTTAACATTTGTCTTGATAGGAGTTTGGAATAACTACAGTGTCAGGAGTGAACTACGACGGAAAATAATGGTTTCCCTCAAGAATGAGACTACTAATTAAAACAGGAGTTTTCTTTTTTATTAACTGAAAGTGGCTCTACAGATGTAGAAGGACTAGGATGATATTTGGAGTCAGAGATCCTGGGCATAGATGTTGAATCTTTCCCTTCCCAGATCTTCCCACAAAACCTTGTGAGAAATGCTACCACAGAGACAGAGGTACAGTGCTTCAATTCACCTGCAGAATTGGGTCTAACTTGTACCCAGAACTGCTTAAAGCCTGCTTGTGATGGTAACTATTACAGTTTCAGGGTCTCCACTACATGATGCTTACATCCTTAACAGCAGAAAGTCCTTAGTTACTTGCCTCACTTCTAGTGAATTAGACTGTAAAGAATATTGATATATATGCTACCTTCTCAAACATGGAATTCTGTTTTTTTTTAATAAACCTTTCAATGGTACATAAATCATTCTTAATAGGTGATAGAAAAGAAGAAATTATTTTTACCAGAATGTAGGAATTTAAACTGAGCTCACCTGTTAATATGGAATATATAGAAGGCTAAATAGACATCAAGAAATCCAGGTTATAGAGTTAACACTGCCATTAACTAACTATAACTTAAAGAACATCCTTCTTAGTGGTTTTCTAATGCTTAGGAAAAAGAGAGGTAAATTTGGTAATCTGTATCTGCCTTTCAACTATGAAAACAATGATTCATATTATCTGTCATCAAAGGATTGTTGTGATAATTAAAATTTATACTTTTAAAACTGCTTTGAGAAAACTTTGGTTTATTTAATCTTGAGAATGTTGAGAGAATAAGGCCTGATTGGGTCATATGGTTTGCCTCCTGCATGTACTCAAAAGCAACAGACTCAAAAATCAAGTTTGCTGACTCCAGAGTCCTTTCCATTACATTCATTCAACAACAAACATTTATTAAGTGCCTACTGTGTGACAGATACTCTTTAGGTGCTGGGAATTCAGAGGTGACAAAACTAAATAAGGAATCTGCTTCCATGCAGTTTGTGCCACAGACTAAAAAAATACATAAGATAATTTCAGATACTGTTAAGTGTATAATGAAAACAGTAATGTATCACTTGAGGCCAGGAGGAGAGGAAGGGCTCCCTTAGATTTGGAGGTCAAAGAAGGCCTCTCTGAAAAGGTAACACTTGAGCTGACACTTAAGCAACATGAAGGAGCCACACTTGATTGGACCTCGGGACAAGCTTTCCATTCCTTTGATGGAGTAAGTTTGGTTTGTTCCAGGAACAAAAAGGTCGGTGAGTCATGCGTGTGAGAGCAAGAGGAAGAATGACAGGGACTAAAGTAAAGTAGCATGATTCACAAGCATTATGTTCAGTTTAGAATTGTTTTTCCTAAATGCAAAGCTTGTCTATTAAAGGGTTTTAAGCATGGATGCATCAAGATCTGCTTTTCATACTAAGTTGGTCATCTCACTTTGAAAACTAAAGTGCTCCATAAAAATGCAAGAATTATTTCATTTTGGCCGGGTGCGGTGGCTCACGCCTGTCATCCCAGCACTTTGGGAGGCCGAGTTGGGCGGATCACCTGAGGTTGGGAGTTTGAGACCAGCCTAACCAACATGGAGAAACCCTGTCTCTACTAAAAATAGAAAAAATTAGCCAGGCGTGGTGGCGCATGCCTGTAATCCCAGCTACTCAGGACGCCGAGGCAGGAGAATCGCTTGAACCCTGGTGGTGGAGGTTGTGGTGAACCAAAATTGCGCCATTGCACTGCAGCCTGGGCAACAAGAAGGAAACACGGTCTCAAAAAATAATTATTATTATTATTTCATTTTAAGATGTAGGAAATCAAAAGTGCAATTGATCTATTAATGTCCTCTTTTGCCTTTCACATCTCTTCCATTTTGTTATATATTATATTCCAGTGTCATCATTGCTAGATTATATTTATAAATAAATAAATATTTGTGAGTAAATTTCTCAGAATAGTGGACACAAATGAGAACAAGTTCCTTGTCCCCTCACAATGAATGTATCTTTCAATGGATCACCAGAGAGTCATGGGAATTAGCATGAGGAGCCACCAGGAATGTAATAAAAGTTTTCAAAATGAGGGACTGTCAGGAAAGATGCCCTCTCAAAATTTGCTTACTATGCTTGGTTATGAAACTTTAAATAAAAGTAAAGACTAAATACAGTCCACTCTTAGACACTAACTCATGCTTATTTAAAGGTTCTGTCTTTGAACTAAATTGTAAAACAGGAAAAGGTGGAGAGGCTGAAATTCTGGTCCCTGCTCTTTTACACAGACTTCTATAGTGTTCTATATTCTGACATTAAGGTATTAGGAGGAAGTATCAATTGGAACAGAATAGAATTTAGCAGGGCAAAATCCTGGAAAACTTGTAAAAAATTTAAGAATTCATTTTTATGTGTCTTTATATGTATTAATTTCTCATAAGGCTATGAGAACTAAGTTAAAGTATGGAAACCATAAAGAAAGGGGTCTGACAGTTAGTGAGCTCTTAATAAATAGAAGCTATTGTCATAATTATAGATAAAAATACATTTCAATTCTTAAAATGACAATAAATGCTTGAATAAGAAGCATAAAGACTTATAGCCAACCCACTATTTAATATAACTGTCACATTTTAGTTCACTAAAAATTAATGAGAAACTAAAGCATTCATTTTAAACTTGTTTCATAAAATGTTTACTCTTCCCTCGGTTACTGAATATTATTTAATATTACTTGAATACCTGGCTTGAAGGACAAGAACAGAATAATAATCCATTTCCAATTGAAAAAGTTCAGGATCAAAGGAAATCTCCTAAAAGACTGATTTTGATTAACCCTAATCAAGGATAGTACAGATGAAAGATTAATCTATCTTTCAACCTAGATGATCAAGACTGAAGTTTTCACTCTTTCCAAAGAAAGTTATATTTTTTAAAAAAAGTGTGGTGTGAAAAGGTAACTAAAGAGTATGCCCCCAAAAACGTAGGGAGAAAGGCATCATAGATGTGTCAATTAATTAATAAAACCATGTATTGTTTTCTGGAGAAAAGGGGAAATCAGCATTTCCTATCACTACAGTAATGACCTGGCTTCTAGCCATTTTTGTAGCTAAAATCCTAAGACCACACATCCATCTTCCTTATCTCCCCTATATTTAACGGATAACTCATAAGGAGGACCACTTTGCCATTCTCTTTCATCACTGCATGATTAGTGCCTCAAATCGTACTTGGCAAATCACTGACCCTCAATGAATGTTGGTTTAATTAGATCTTTTTCGATTTCCAGCATATCTTCTATCATCCCCTTATTTAATACCACTGATAACGCCTTCCTCGTCTCACACTTAGTCTACAGTGGTATCCACCTAAGTGATCTCTGAACTACTATCACATCCTCATCTAATTTAAACTACTAGTTTCAGAGTTTGTTTTCACACTGCAGAGTGGGTGAATTATTTCTTGATTGGATTGTACACTATATTACATAATATCCATCAAAACCACACAGGAAAGAGAGAACTGTAGTAATTTGCTTGTCTGGAGTTTGTAGGAATAGTTTAAAAATCTAATCTGGCCATAGCAACTTCTAAATATTCAAGCAACAATAGAATATACATGTCTATATAATGAGACCACTACAAGCCAAGAAATGGTGTACAGTGTATTTTATTTGCCTGTGCCAGCAAATGCACTGAAAACAGGCCACAGGATTCTATCAGTGATTTTAAACTGTGCTTACAAATGCAGCCTTTTTCTCTAGCTCTAAATTCCTCTTACATTACATTAATTAGCCTAATTTCTAACTTATTTTGCTTGACTCAGCTTTAATTTTGACAATAAAATATTAGAAAAGTAAAGATACTGGTTTCCAAATGGAAAACTAATAAAACTTTAAATTTCTAACTCAGGTCGAAATTTTTCTCCAACTATCTAACCTTCCAATTCATTCATGATACACCAAAAAGAATTCTGGATAGCAAGTCAAGTGATGTGAGTTCCAGTCCTTGATGTGCCTAATTTGCCTACTTAGAAAATACAGTGTTGGCATATCCTAGGTTTAATAATACAGGATAGTAAATCATAATACATGGCATAGACAAAAGAGAAGTCAGTGAAATGAAATGAATGGAAATGAGCACTTTTTGAGACATTAAGTGATATGAATAAAATCATCAATAAGTAACTCTAGCACCCCAATTGTGGTTTCTAAATATCATTTTCTATTAAAAGGAACCAAAGCTCTTTGGAAAAATAGCAGATTCCAGATCTGGGGCATGTGAGACATAAGACAGATATCTTGTCATTCTGAAAACAAGAAAACCCTCAAAATCTACTGGGATTAGATCAATGGGACCCAAGAGCCAATTTGAAAGGCTTCCATTGACTAAAGATGAAATCATTTGATTATTTAATTTGCTGGCAAGATGGCCGAATAGGAACAGCTCCGGTCTGCAGCTCCCAGCAAGATCAACACAGAAGGTGGGTGATTTCTGCATTTCCAACGGAGGTACCCGGTTCATCTCATTCGGACTGGTTAGACAGTGGGTACAGCCCACAGAGGGTGAGCTAAAGCAGGGTTGGGCATCACCTCACCTGGGAAGTACAAAGAGTTGGGGGATCTCCCTCCCTGAGCCAAGGGAAGTCGTGAGAGACTGTACTGGGAGGAACAGTGCACTCTGGCCCAGACACTGCACTTTTCCCACGGTCTTTGCAACCAGCAAACCATGAGATTCCCTCTGGTGCCTATGCCACCAGGGCCCTGGGTTTCAAGCACAAAACTGGGTGGCCATTTGGGCAGACACCCAGTCAGCTGCGGAGTTTGTATTTTTTTTTAATACCCTAGTGGCACCTGGAACACCAGCGAGACAGAATCATTCACTCCCCAGGAAAGGGGGCGGAAACCAGGGAACCAAGAAGTCTGGTTCAGCGGGTGGCACCCCGGTGGAGCCCAGCAAACTCAGATTCACTGACTTGAAATTCTTGCTGCTAGGACAGCAGTCTTAGGTCGACCTGAGACACTTCAGCTTGGTCGGGGGAGGGACGTGCAACATTGCTGAGACTTGAGTAGGCATTTTAACACACACAGTGTAAACAAAGCCAGAGGGAAGTTCAAACTGGGTGGAGCCCACCGCAGCTCAGCAAGGCCATTGCTGCCAGACTGCCTCTCTAGATTCCTCCTCTCTGGGCAGGGCATCTCTGAAAAAAAAAGGCAGCAACCGCAGCCAGGGTCTGACAGATAAAACTCCCATCTCCCTGGGACAGAGCACCATGGGGAAGGGGTGGCTGTGGGCATAACTTCAACAGACATGAACGCCCCTACCTGACAGCTCTGAAGACAGCAGCAAATCTCCCAGCACAGCCTACAAGCTCTGATAAGGAACAGACTGCCTCCACAGTGGGTCCCTGATCCCTGTATCTCCTGACTGGGAGACACCTCCCAGTAGGGGCCGACAGACACTTTATACAGGAGAACTCTGACTGGTATCTGGCAGATGCCGCTATGGGATGAAACTTCCAGAGGAAGGAACAGGCAGCAATTTTTGCTGTTCTGTAGCATCCACTGGTGATACCCAGGCAAACAGGGTCTGAGTGAACCTACAGCAAACTCCAGCAGACCTACAGCAGAGGGACCTGACTGTTAGAAGGAAAACTAACAAGCAGAAAGGAATAGTATCAACATCAACAAAAAGGATGCCTATTCAGGGATCTCCTCCAAACGTCACCAACATCAAAGACCAAAGGTAGATAAATCCACGAAGATGGGGAGAAACTAGTGCAAAAGGGCTGAAAATTCCAAAAACCAGAATGCTTCTTCTCCTCCAAAGGATCACAACTCCTCACCAGCCAGGGAACAAAACTAGACAGAGAATGAGTTTGATGAATTGCCAGAAATAGGCTTCAGAAGGTGGGTAATAGCCTCCTTAGAGCTAAAGGAGCATGTTCTAACCCAATGTGAGGAAGCTAAGAACCTTGAAAAAAATGTTAGATGAATTGATAACTAGAATAACCAGTTTAGAGAAGAACATAAATGACTTGATGGACCTGAAAAACACAGGACAAGAACTTCGTGAAGCATACACAAGTATCGATAGCCAAATTCATCAAGAGGAAGAAAGGATATCAGAGACTGAAGATCAACTTAATGAAATGAAGCGAGAAGACAAGATTAGAGAAAAAAGAATGAAAAGAAACGAACAAAGCCTCCAAGAAATATGGGAATATGTGTAAAGACCAAATCTATGTTTGATTGGCATACCTGAAAGTGACAGGGAGAATGGAACCAAGTTGGAAAACACTCTTCAGGATATTTTCCAGGAGAACGTTCCCAACCTAGCAAAACAGGCCAACATTCAAATTCAGAAAATACAGAGAACACCACAAAGATACTCCTTGAGAAGAGCAACCCCAAGACACATAATCATCAGATTCACCAAGGTTGAAATGAAGGGAAAAATGTTAAGGGCAGTCAGAGAGAAAGGTCGGGTTACCCACAAAGGGAAGCCCATCAGACTAACAGCAGATCTCTCAGCAGAAACCCCACAAGCCAGAAGAGAGTGGGGGCCAATATTCTACATTCTTAAAGAAAAGAATTTTCAACCCAGAATTTCATATCCAGCCAAACTAAGCTTTATAAGTGAAGGAGAAATAAAATCCTTTACAGACAAGCAAATGCTGAGAGATTTTACCACCACCAGGCCTGCCTTACAAGAGCTCCAGAAGGAAACACTAGACATGGAGAGGAAAAACTGGTAGCAGCTACTGCAAAAACAAACCAAATTGTAAAGATGATCATCACTATGAAGAAACTGCATCAACTAACAGGCAAAAAAAGCAGTCAGCGTTATAATGACAGGATCAAATTAACACATCACAGTATGAACCTTCAATGTAAATGGGCTAACTGCCCCAATTAAAAGACACAGACTGGCAAATTGGATAAAGAGTCAAGATCCATCAGTGTGCTGTATTCAGGAGACCTAACTAATGTGCAAAGACACACATAGGCTCAAAAGAAAAGGATGGGGGAATATCTACCAAGCAAGTGGAAAGCAAAAAAAAGGCAGGGGTTGCAATCCTAGTCTTTGATGAAACAGACTTTAAACCAACAAAGATCAAAGAGATAAAGAAGGGCATTACATAATGATAAAGGGATCGATGCAACAAGAAGAGCTAACTACCCTAAATATATATGTACCTAATACAGGAGCACCCAGATTCATAAAGCAAGTTATTGGAGACCTACCAAGAGACTTAGACTCCCACACAGTAATAATCAGAGTCTTTAAAATCCCACTGTCAATATTAGACAGATCAACAAGACAGAAAATTAACAAGGATATTCAGGACTTGAACTCAGCTCTGGACAAAGTGGACCTAAATAGACATCTACAGAAATCTCCACCCCAACTCAATGAAATATGTATATTTACAGACAAGCTAATGCTCAGAGATTTTACCACCACCAGGCCTGCCTTACAAGAGCTCCTGAAGGAAGCACTAAACATGGAGAGGAAAAACTGGTAGCAGCCACTGCAAAAACAGTTCTAGAAAAAGTGTGATGTGGTGCGGATTAGGATACATATGTATTCTATATATATATATATAATTCTATAGATACTAATATATATTAGATATATATTCTATATATATATAGATTCTAATATATATATTCTAATTAGCACCACATCACACTTATTCTAGAATTGACCACATAAATGAAAATAAAACACTCCTCAGCAAATGCAAAAGAACGAAAATCATAACAAACCGTCTCTCAGACCAGAGTGGAATCAAAATGGAACTCAGGATTAAGAAACTCACTCAAAACTGCACAACTACATGGAAACTGAACACACTACTCCTGAATGACTACTGGTAAATAACAAAATGAAGACAGAAATAAAGACGTTCTTTGAAATCAGTGACAACAAAGACACAACATACCAAAATCTCTGGGACACATTTAAATCAGTGTGTAGAGGGAAATTTATAGCACTAAATGCCCACAAGAGAAACCAGGAAAGATCTAAAATTGACACCCTAACATCAAAATTAAAAGAACTAGAGAAGCAACAGCAAACAAATTCAAAAGCTAGCAGAAGATAAGAAATAACTAATATCAGAGCAAAACTGAAGGAGACAGAGATAGGAAAACCCTTCAAAAAATCCATGAATCCAGGAGCTGTATTTTGAAAAGATCAACAAAATAGATAGACTGCTAACCAGACTAATAAAGAAGAAAACAGAGAAGAATCAAATAGATGCAATAAAATGTAATATAGGTTATATCACCACTGATCCCACAGAAATACAAACTACCATCAGAGAATACTATAAACACCTCTACACAAATAAGCTAGAAAGTGTAGAATAAATGGATAAATTCCTGGACACTAACACCGTCCCAAGTCTAAACCAGGAAGAAGTCGAGTCCCTGAATAGACCAATAACAAGTTCTGAAATTGAGGCAGTAATTAATAGCCTACCAACAAGAAAAGTCCAGGACCAGATGGATTCACAACCGAATTCTGCCAGAGGTACAAAGAGGAGCAGGTACCTTTCTTCTGAAATTATTCCAAACAATGGAAAAGAGGGAATCCTCCCAAACTCATTTTATGAGGCCAACATCATCCTGATACCAAAACCTGGCAAAGGCACAACAAAAAAAGAAAATTTCAGGCAAATATCCCTGATGAACATCGATGCAAAAATCCTCAATAAAATACTGGCAAATCGAATCCAGCAGCACATCAAAAAGATTGTCCACCATGATCAAGTTGGGTTCATCCCTGGGATGCAAGGCTGGTTCAACATATGCAAATCAACAAACATAATCCATNCACTGCAAAAACAGTTCTAGAAAAAGTGTGATGTGGTGCGGATTAGGATACATATGTATTCTATATATATATATATAATTCTATAGATACTAATATATATTAGATATATATTCTATATATATATAGATTCTAATATATATATTCTAATTAGCACCACATCACACTTATTCTAGAATTGACCACATAAATGAAAATAAAACACTCCTCAGCAAATGCAAAAGAACGAAAATCATAACAAACCGTCTCTCAGACCAGAGTGGAATCAAAATGGAACTCAGGATTAAGAAACTCACTCAAAACTGCACAACTACATGGAAACTGAACACACTACTCCTGAATGACTACTGGTAAATAACAAAATGAAGACAGAAATAAAGACGTTCTTTGAAATCAGTGACAACAAAGACACAACATACCAAAATCTCTGGGACACATTTAAATCAGTGTGTAGAGGGAAATTTATAGCACTAAATGCCCACAAGAGAAACCAGGAAAGATCTAAAATTGACACCCTAACATCAAAATTAAAAGAACTAGAGAAGCAACAGCAAACAAATTCAAAAGCTAGCAGAAGATAAGAAATAACTAATATCAGAGCAAAACTGAAAGAGACAGAGATAGGAAAAACCCTTCAAAAAATCCATGAATCCAGGAGCTGTATTTTTGAAAAGATCAACAAAATAGATAGACTGCTAACCAGACTAATAAAGAAGAAAACAGAGAAGAATCAAATAGATGCAATAAAATGTAATATAGGTTATATCACCACTGATCCCACAGAAATACAAACTACCATCAGAGAATACTATAAACACCTCTACACAAATAAGCTAGAAAGTGTAGAATAAATGGATAAATTCCTGGACACTAACACCGTCCCAAGTCTAAACCAGGAAGAAGTCGAGTCCCTGAATAGACCAATAACAAGTTCTGAAATTGAGGCAGTAATTAATAGCCTACCAACAAGAAAAGTCCAGGACCAGATGGATTCACAACCGAATTCTGCCAGAGGTACAAAGAGGAGCAGGTACCTTTCTTCTGAAATTATTCCAAACAATGGAAAAAGAGGGAATCCTCCCAAACTCATTTTATGAGGCCAACATCATCCTGATACCAAAACCTGGCAAAGGCACAACAAAAAAAGAAAATTTCAGGCAAATATCCCTGATGAACATCGATGCAAAATCCTCAATAAAATACTGGCAAATCGAATCCAGCAGCACATCAAAAGATTGTCCACCATGATCAAGTCGGGTTCATCCCTGGGATGCAAGGCTGGTTCAACATATGCAAATCAACAAACATAATCCATCACATAAACAGCATTAATGAGAAAAATCACATGATTATCTCAATAGATGCAGAAAAGGCCTTTGACAAAATTCAACACCCCTTCATGCTAAAAACTCTCCATAAGCTAGGTATCAATGAAACATATCTCAAAATAATAAGAGCTATTTATGACAAACCCACAGCCAATGTTATACTGAATGGGTAAAAACTGGAAGCATTCCCTTTGAAAACCGGCACAAGACAAGGATGCCCTCTCTCACCACTCCTATTCAACATAGTATTGGAAGTTCTGGTCAGGGCAATCAAGTAAGAGAAAAAAATAAAGGGTATTCAAATAGATGACATGATTATATATTTAGAAAGATGATATAATTGTATATTTAGAAAACCCCATTGTCTCAGCCCAAAATCTCCTTAAGCTGATAAGCAACTTCAACAGTCTTAGGATACAAAATCTATGTACAAAAACCACAAGCATTCCTGTACACCAATAATAGACAAACAGAAAGCCAAATCATGAGTGAATTCCCATTCACAATTGCTACAAAGAGAATAAAACACCTAGGAATACATCTTACAAGGGATGTGAAGGATTCTTCAAGGAGAACTACAAACCACTACTCAAGGAAATAAAAGAGGACACAACAAATGGAAAAACGTTCCCTGCTCATGGATAGGAAGAATCAATATCGTGAAAATGGCCACACTGCTCAAAGTAATTTATAGATTCAATGCTGTCCCCACCAAGCTACTACTGACTTTCTTCACAGAATTAGAATCCATTTATTCTACACTTTCTAGTTTATTTGTGTAGAGGTGTTTATAGTATTCTCTGATGGTAGTTTGTATTTCTGTGGGATCAGTGGTGATATCCCCTATATCATATTTTATTGCACCTATTTGATTCATCTTTCTTTTCTTCTTTATTAGTCTGGTTAGCAGTCTATCTATTTTGTTGATCTTTTCAAAAAACCAGCTCCCGGATTCCATTTCTAATTGGAAAACACAGTTTGGTTTCATATGGAAACCAAAAAAGAGCCCGCATAGCCAAGACAATCCTAAGTAAAAAGAACAAAGCTAGAGGCATCATGCTACCTGACTTCAAATTACACTACAAGGCTACAGTAATCAAAACAGCATGGTACTGGTACCAAAACAGGTATGCAGACAAATGGAACAGAACAGAGGCCTCAGAAATAACACCACACATCTACAACCATCTTATCTTTGGCAAACCTGACACAAACAAGCAACAGGGAAAGGAGTCCTTATTTAATAAATGGTGTTTGGAAAACTGGCTAGCCATATGCAGAAAGCTGAAACTGGATCCATTCCTTACACCTAATACAAAAATTAACTCAAGATGGATTAAAGACTTAAAAGTAAGACCTAAAACAATAAAAACCCTAGAAGAAAACCTTGGCAATACCATTCAGGACATAGGCATGGGCAAAGCCTTTATGACTAAAACACTAAAAGCAACGGCAACAATAGCCAAAATTGACAAATGGGATCTAATTAAATTAAAGAGCTTCTGCACAGCAGAAGAAAACATCATTAGAATGAACACGCAGCCTACAGAATGGGAGAAAATTTTTGCAATCTATCCATCTGACAAAGGGCTAATATCCAGAATCTACAAAGAACATAAACTAATTTACAAGGAAAAAACAAGCAACCCCATCAAAAAGTGGGCAAAGGATGTGACCAGACACTTCTCAAAAGAAGACACTTATGCAATCAACAACCATATGAAAAAAGCTCATCATCACTGGTCTTTAGAGAAATGTAAATCAAAGCCACAACGAGATACCATCACACTCCAGTTAGAATGACAATCATTAAAAAGTCAGGAAACAATAGATGCTGGAGAGGATGTAGAGAAATAGGAACGCTTTTACACTGTTGGTGGGAGTGTAAATTAGTTCAACCATTGGAGAAGACAGTGTGCTGATTCCTCAAGGATCTAGAACTAGAAATACCATTTGACCCAGCAATCCCATTACTGGGTATATACCCAAAGGATTATAAATCATTCTACTATAAAGACTCATCCACATGTATGTTTGTTGTGGCACTGTTCACAATAGCAAAGACTTGGAATCAACCTAAATGTCCATCAATGATAGACTGGATTAAGCAAATGTGGCACATATACATCATGGAATACTATGCAGTCATAAAGAAGGATGAGTTCATATTCTATGCAAGGTCATGGATGAAGCTGGAAACCATCATTCTCAGCAAACTAACACAAGAACAGAAAACCAAACACCGCATGTTCTCACTCATAAGTGGGAGTTGAACAATGACAGCATGTTGACTCGGTGAGGGCGTCACACACTGGGGCCTGTTGGGCGGTAGGGGGCTGGAGGAGGGGTAGCATTAGGAGGAATACCTAATGCAGATGACAGTTTGATGGGTGCAGCAAACCACCATGGCATGTGTAAACCTATATAACAAACCTGCACATTCTGCACATGTACCCCCGAACTTAAAGTATAATTATAAAAAAAAGAATAATTTAAATAGCTTGAACTACATATGAGCTTACAATGACAAATATAAGAAAACATGATGGGTCACCTTTGAAGGTTGCTAATAAATGGGCACAAGTAAGAGAATAAACATTTATCCTACTTTTCCTACATGTATGATATTTCAAGGTAACAAAACATGATAGAGAAACAATTAATAAATTATAGAGTAACAGAATTCAAAATTCATGTTTTTCAACCCCTAATGAATAATAAATATAGGCAAGGGCTACCAGTGGCTGCTAATATTATTAGTTGGAAGGTTAGAGAGAAAATTTATGACAGACGCATTAGGCTGTACTACATATGAACCCACTAATCTTCCTTAACATCATTAAAGTAGAATAAGACATATATTCGTCCAAACAAGATATAATAGGAGGATCACATCACCCTCTTCTGTGAATTGTTTTTGCTAATAAAAAGTAAAACTTGAATCTACTCAAGTCTGTATAGCTACCTAAATAAAAGAAATTCAGTACTGTGTTATATGATACCAAGAGGACAAAATCAGTGAAATCTAGAAATTCTAAAATTATTCAATAAATGAATGGTATGACAAGGGTATGGAAACAAGAGACATCGATCACATGCAATTGTGGACTTTGTTGAGATCCTAATTTAAACCACTGAATATAAATAGATATTTTTGAGTCAATCAGAGACAACTGAACATGGACAGGACATTAGATGATATTCACCATTTTAAAAAATGTATTTTTTTTAAATGTGACAATAGCAAGGAGGTTGTGTTTCCTTTAAGTCCTTAAGTATTCAAATGGATATATAAGCTTTATGTAGAGAGAATTCTATATATACATTTTTATTTATAAATATATATATAATCTTTATAAACTGAGAGCAAATTCTATATATGTATAAATTTTATGTGTGTGTGTGTGTGTGTGTGTGTGTGTGTGTGTGTGTGTGTGTGTGTATATGAAGGGATAGGCCTCCCAGTGGGAGAAAATATTTGTAATATACATAGTCACCAAGGAATTTGTATTCTGAATACAAATTTTTTTTTTATTTCTAGCTTGTTTCTAAAATGAGTTAGAAAAAAATTAACCCAGTTAGTCCTGTTTTTCTCTTAGACCTTTTTAATAGTTAGAGTTACTAAAAAAATATGTCAGAAATATGCTAACCTGTTCTTAGGTGTGGTCAATAGCAGCATTATTCTCACAGAGCATGAAGGGTAGTAATGTAAACAGCCGTGGCAGGCAGGAAAGTCCTATATTGAATTATTTACCTCAATTCAAAACAAAGCAAAACGAAAGGCAAAAAAAAACTCATCTGATTTGCAGTGTTTCTAGAATAATTACCAAACTGGGGGAGGGAGGAAGACGTCACTCAAATGTATGATACACATAATTGAATTACTGTGATTGTCACCATTTTTTTAAACAAATGCTATTTCACTGGGTCAGGCTCTAAAAATTCAAACTACTTATTTTTTAATTGCCCCTTCTACCAGTCCCTAGTTTCCAGTTGAATTTAAGCCAGGCTAATTAATAAAATACGTCAGTCTATAACACTTTTATCAAAACCCAATGAATATTTGTGCATTGCATATGTCAGCAATTCTAAGGAAGAGTTGAGTAATTATTTTTCAAATTTTTCTAACCAAGTTTGATGAGTTTGAAAGATTGTAAAATTGTGACATAGGCACTGGAGAAAAAGATGGTATCAACCCAAATTTCCTGGAAAGTTTAAGAAATTTGGTCTAACCTGAATCATTTGCTCCTAAATTATTCTTAATTCTAAGAAGGGCGGCCGGGCACAGTGGCTCACGCCTGTAATCCCAACACTTTGGGAGGCCGAGGTGGGCGGATCACGAGGTCAGGAGATCGACACCATCCTGGCTAACACGGTGAAACCCCACCTCTACTAAAAATACAAAAATAATGAGCCAGGCGTGGTGGCGGGCGCCTGTAGTCCCAGGCGCTCGGGAGGCTGAGGCAGAAGAATGGCTTGAACCTGGGAGGCGGAGCTTGCAGTGAGCCGAGATCACGCCACTGCACTCCAGCCTGGGCTAGAGTGCGAGACTCCATCTCAAAAAAAAAAATTAAAAATTAAAAAAGTTTTAAAAAATTAAAAAAAAGAAGGGCAAGTAACATTAGTGCTAAGTACTTCATTAACATTTCTTATATTCAAATTATATATGCAACACACTAGAGGGTTTCCTAGAAATGCATTATGGTTCTTTGGAGCCTTGTACAATTGATTTGTACTCTCTAATTTGGTTCATTTTTGAAGTTTGCATCATTATTTTTCTATTTTGAATTATCCTGGTTCTATGATTGCTATTCTGAGATCACCATTGATACATATTATTTAATGTTAATTGCTAATCAAGAACACAGCCCCTTCCCCAAAGAATATTATTCTAACTGTGAATATACACTACTTAATAAGAAATTTTATAGCATAGGTTTGCAACCAATAAAATACCTATTCCTATTGTGAGGGATTCTAGGTGTATAGGAGAAATTCTAGTGTTAGAATAACAACATATTGACAAGGACTTAGCATTTAAGAATGTTTACAATTATCTTTCTAAACTTGAAACTTTTCCCTTTCAAGGAAAACAACTAAACATGAAAAACAAAAGTGCGTAACACTTGCATGGAACCCAAGAGAAAACCTAGGAAAATTTATAACGTGGAGTCAGCAAAGAAACAAAATATAACCAAGGAAAAGGCACAGAAAAATCGGTAATGAATTTATATGGAGCATCATTTTCACCTCACTTAATACAGCACTTAACATCTCAGTGATCTCTAAGAATATTTTGCACAAGGATGTGAAATGCATGGTTTTTACCACAACATGTTTATATAACAGTTTATTGGAGCATGAAAAAAATGAATGATATATACTCAAAATTCTTATAATTATTTTTATTCATTAATATGTACCTATGCTACAAATGAAAGAGTGAAAGCATTACACAGCTTAAAGAATATTAGACTGGATGCTGGAAGACTGAGTTTTGCCTGATTCTGCCACCATATGAATTTAAGCAAAAGAGAAAGAAAAAATTAGGTGTGACTGCTACCTTAAACTGTTTTCTTTTCTATTAAAAAGTAGAGGACTGACCAATCTGATATTCTGTGACTCTATGATAAATCAATTTGCATGTATTCCTTTGGTTGTTTCTATGACAAAAGTATCTTTATGCCATTTCATAGTCTTCTTTTTTAAAAAAAATTGTACACATTTAATAAATCCAAAAGCCAAGACATTTTATTTCGATAGATAAAATACAAATATGTAGTATTGATTAGTATATGGTATAGAGCTCATTATGTAGTGACATTTTCATTTACATTATCCATGATTACCCTCATCCACATAAACCTTTCCTTGTCTGAACTCCTCACAGACAATAATACCTCCTAGTTCACTAATTGCTTTGTGTGGAGGGACTTGTCTCTCCAACTAGCAAGTGTACTTGCCAACGCTGGTCTGGTATTGAAACCTGGGCCCAACAACCACTCTCATGGACGACTTACCTAGCCTTGCTTAGCCACAGTATCTTCATCTGAAAACGTCAGTGTAATTCACTGGCCCTTCAATGATTGTTGTAAAGATTAAACGAAATAGTAAACTCTGGCGTATATGAGGTTAAATAGTAAGTATCAAGCACACACATTTCATTATTTTCCCTCTGTAGAGCACTCCTTTACAGAAAAAATAGTATATTATATATATTTGTGTGTGTGTGTGTACTACAGAGCCCTTAACAGTGCTAAGCCCACAGAGGGCACACAAATGTCAGATGCATCATTTATTCAATGAATATTTACTGAGAACCTATTTGCGCCAGGCATGGGAGAAAGTAAAAATGAAGAATGTCACAGCTCTTTCACTGAAGATTTCTAAATCAGCTAAACACCAAATAATAGGGACATTAGAAGTATGAATTTAACATAGCTAAGAACAGTTGCGACTGGAGGGTGACCCAAGTATTTAAAATAAAACAAAATAACAAAACACAAAGTGGTACCTAAATAGGAAAGACTTTAGGCTATATCCATTGTCTATCTCTCTAAATTAAAATGTCCCTTGGAGTTAGACTTTAATAAGCTAAATGTGAATATTTGTATAATTGGAAACCTGTTTTCTTTTCTTGGAGCAGGAATCACAGGAAAACATTGCAGAATTTCAAGTTCCATGATAAAGGAGAAAACACAAAATGGTTTTCATAGATGGGATGAAATCATGTTTCCATGGAAACCCTGAACTGGTTTGTTGCAATCCAACTTAAGTTGGTAATTTGGGCTAATTTCAACTATAAAAATAAATTTGGCAACTTAAAATATTTATCCATCCTATCATGAATGTAATTTCTAAATGATAGCTAAATATGTGAAAAGCATCTCACTGAATTAAATACATATTTTAAAATTCCTTTTCATTACCAACTTCACCTGGCAAAAATATCATTTAAATTGGAAACAAATCCAATGAACTAAGTTGTGCCAGAATAAATAGAATCTAGAGTATGGTTATCCTCTGATTCCAATGTTGGAGAAAGAACAGGGACAAGGAATTATTCTATTACAGACTAGCAGAGTCTGTGGGTTTAATAGCTTTTACTGAATCATGATAACCAAAATAGACTCAACATTCTACCCTAAACAATCAAGGCCACTTTTTTTTTTTCCATTTAGAACATTTTTTCCAAATTAGAAATCCGTTTGATCATGGCATATGGTTGTTAGGCAAAACAAAAATAAGAACCAAAATGGTTATATTTTACATTAATGATTTTAAAAGATTTTGTCTTATGTTTTCCATTTATTAAACGTTTTTACCCTTATTTAAGCACTTCATCATTAACCCAGGATTAGCTCCAGTCTTTGACTTTACTTCATGTAAGTTTCTTTTATGTGACTCAATGCTTTTAGGCACAACAAATAAAAAGAGCCAAAGGCCAGGTTAATATATTCAACTTGAAATTAAAACTGTCCAGTCACGTAACCTTGGTCAGCTCTTCATCACATCCAATAACTATCTCTCAACCATGTTCACAAATGCTTAACCTCCTATGTTATATATGTGTGACAGGCAATTTCAAAACTGAGAAATTTGACACTTAATCTTAAAGTATTGTTCTTCCCTTGATTCTTTTATTTGCATGTTCCTTTCTTTCCTTCCCCTCATGGCAAAGCCTGATGAGATAGAAGTTGTCATTTGATTCCTTCCATTTTCTCACCTCCCGCTGAATCTTTAACCTATTGCAATAATATCTCTGAGAGTATGGGTAGCATCTCTCTCCTTCTGTATCCTTACTTATCACAAATATCCGCTTTTCAAAGACTGGTGTAGGACACCTTATCCTGCAGCTGTGTTCTCTTTGGACACCTTCCCCACTCCAGACTTACTCCTTCTACTTGCAAAAGGGTCTCTCATCCTCACCTGGCAGTGCAACTATGGATCAAGATGGAAATGTTTCCGGAGATTTGCCCAGATCTAGGCACTTTTGCGTTTTCCTGCACATACTGCTAGAAACTATGGCATAGTTGAAATAGTACTGGTTTTAAGTTAAAACATGCTTAAATTCTCACTCCCTGTGTGACTAAAGCAAGTTTCTTAATTATCTCTGAATCTTACTATCCTCCCTCTCTCAAAGCAAGGATAAATCTACCCCATCTACCTTGAAGGGTTGTTAAGTAAAATGCTAAGTAAAATGGCATAAAAGCACTTTCCACAGTCTCTAACCAACTGTAAGAGCTAACTAAATATTTTTCTTCCCTTCCTTTAAATTTTTAACAGCAGAATTTGCAACAGCATGAGTGGAAAAACAAGTGATTGTTATGGTTGAAAGGAATCCCCTTTTCCTGAATACTTATAATGCATTATCTGCCAATTTCAAGCAGTCATCTGTCATTTTCCTATAACGTATTACAAATTCATGTGTATATGTGTATATATTCCAATTGCTTGACTAGTTACCTGTGAGTTCCTTGAGGGCAGTGTTTAAAGCCAATAATTCTCTAACCTCACAATTCCTTACATGTTACAGGCAATCAATTAAAGATTTTAATGGCTCACCTGTCACTGGTAAGGTATTTAGTTTCATTTTTTCACAATGGTGATAGATATATGCTAATCCACCTACACTTTCTGTGATGGCTTCTCTTGGAGCCACATATCTGTGGAATGACTGGCTAGGACAAAGTGTACAGAATACATGTGCAACACTATATAGTTCACTGCGATGTGGGACCTATTGCTGCATTAGTGGCCATGTTCCAACCAACCAAGCCAACTCAGATACATCCAACCCTACAGAGAGGACCAACATTATTATTTTTGGATAATTTATTTTTAGGAAATTCATATTTTAGCTTTGAAAGTATGAACCAAGTAGAGCCAAAAGTTGATACAACTAAATATACAAACAGCAAAAATTTGTCCCTTTTCCGCTCACATGCATCTAACTTTCCTTTTTGACCAAAGAAGTCTTTTAAAGCCCAATTCATACTAGGATACTTTTAAATGTGCTGAAAATTCTGCCCCATCTCTTTTTACTCTGTTATCCAAATAATTCCCATGGGAATCATCAGAAGCAATTCTTGACAAGGGTCAACATCATATAGATGTGAGACTCATGAGTTGTACGCAGCCAATGCTAGGTCAACATTATTCGCAGCCTCTGACCAAGAGAAGGTTCCAGTTCAATTCTTTTCTCTAACCACCTGTAGAATATTGAAGCGATATTTTCTTGACATATCTTTTTACTCAGGCCAAAACTTCTTAACACATGGGCACTAACCTGGATTTTCCATACCTGCTCACATTTTAAACAATGAAACATCTTATGAGATCATCTACATCAGCATAATTTTATTTCTAAAATAACAAGATAACAGAATAATTTCTTTCTGAAAATTAAGAACATGAGAATATATATTTAGAAAGTAAGACCTGATTATATGTTCCAAAGCAACATACAGTATTTTCAGAATACAATATTTTCTGTATTAAGCAAACTCATTCAGTTGTGCACATATTCTTCAAATGTTAAAATCATTATAAAATATGGCCAATCCATATTTTAAGAAACTTTTAAGGTGTAGCATTTGGGTACTAATTATAAAATATATTAAGTTTCCAAATAAAAAGAAATAATGTTGGAGAGTAATACTCTCAAGTGTAATAAAAGTATATTGCTAGCTTTTTAAATAAAATTTCTGTAAATGGACACTATATGAGTTCCAGTGAATGGTGTCCTCTGTCTAAACAACTGGCAGTAAATAAGGAGGACTCAACTTGGTGGGTTCCCACTCCTGGTCATCTGAAACAAAACCACCAATTAAATCAATGCTTTATCTCAGATAACTACCTGTCTGAACAGAACTCCATCCCAAATGGGACTCTCGCCCTCCACAGCACTGTCAAAAATGAATTTTGTCAGAAATTCAGAAGAGTGTGCATTAAATACATTTCAATAAGAAACTCCCTATAAATAGAAAATAAAGAGAATTTTCCTTAAGAAAACAAACCCAATGACTGAAAGGTACCAGAAAGTCCTTCCAACTCGATTTCGTTGTTTAGCCAATAGAATCTGAAGCACAATAAGGTTAAATATTCTAACCAATATTAAGTATAATGACAGACCAATATCAGAACTTGAGTGCCTTGACTCCCCAAACTGTGTTCTCTCCAATCTACCACACTGTCTCCCTTAAAATGGGAAAAGGCATAATGTTATTGCTCTAGAAACAACCTATAGGAGTCAGTGCATGGCTTAAACATGAAGAAGGCTTCCACCCACATGTGGTATCCTAGCAACATCAAGAAAACTTCACTCACTCCTCAACACAGAGCAAAACCATCCCAACTCCAGTCAACTCCAGTCCTAACTGCAAAGCACGAGGTATGTGATCCTCCTGATCACTTAAGTACCTCTGAGAGCTGGAGGTTGCATATATAAAAGGGGATGGCAAGCCAATTCTAATCCATCTCACATGAGAATGACATGTAATGATGAAACCTCAAGAGCTTCACATGTTATGACATGCTATGCAAAGTATTTAAAATTCTGTGTCTTCAAATGAGAAGATTGCTTAATCTGTAGTATAAAATTGTCTAAATACAATTTAGTACCCTCTTTTAAGAGGAATACACTAAAAATATTTATAGATCACAAATTTGGTACAAAATATTAGGGGGATAGTCAAACTTTGCTGAATTACCTTGTTTTCAAAGTGCAAAGAAAATGCACTTGATGAATATTCAATACTCAGAACTGTCCTCTAACATTATTTCCTAGCATAAAAGTATATGGCTTTGTAAAAAAAAAAATAATAAGAAAAACAACAGAATAAATTCATGAAAGTTGTTAGCCATACCATTGTTTTGTTCTTAGTACATTTCCCAACCTTCCTAGAATCAAAAGCTGCTCTTTAACTGTATAATAAAATCACCACATGGCTTATTATTGTTATAAATCTATAAGACAACAGCTCCCTCTTAGATGGAAATAGGTTGGTGCAAACGTTATTGTGTATTTTTTGCCTTGTTGAAATTTGCCATTTCATACTGGAATACATTCTTAAATAAATGCAGTTATGTTATATACTATTGTAATGCACATTTCTTGCTTTATGTTTTTTTTTTTACTAATGTCTTATTACTGCTCATTTTATATTTATTTTAGGCTATGGAAATGATGTTAGACAAAAAGCAAATTTGAACTATTTTGTTATTCGAGTTCAAAATGGGTCTTAAAGCAGCAGAGACAACTTGTAACATCAACAACGCATTTGGCCCAGGAACTGCTAACGAATGTACAGTGTAGTGGCAGTTCAAGTTTTGCAAAAGAGACAAGAGCCTTGAATATGAGAAGCACAGTGGCCAGCCATCAGAAGTTGACAATGACCAGTTGAGAACAATCATTGAAGTTGATCCTCTTACAACTGCATGAGAAGTTGCTGAAGAACTCATTCTACCATTCTACCATCATTCAACATTTGAAGCAAATTGGAAAGGTGAAAAAGCTCAATAAGTGGGTTCCTCATGAGCTGAGTGAAAATCAAAAATATCATTGTTTTGAAGCGTCATCTCTTATTCTATGCAACAACAATGAACCAGTTCGCGATCAAATTGTAACATGCAATGAAAAGTGGACTATATACAACAACCAGCGACTGCTAGCTCAGTGGTTGAGCCGAGCCCAGAAGAAGCTGCAAAGCACTTCCCAAAGCCAAACTTGCACCAAAAAACAAACAAACAAAAAAAAGGTCATGATCACTGTTTGGTGGTCTACTGTCAGTCTGATCCACTACAGCTTGCTGAATCCCAGCAAAACCATTACATCTGAGAAGTATGCTCAGTAAATTGATGATGTGCACTGAAAACTGCAATGCCTGCAGCCAGCACTGATCAATAGAAAGGGCCCAATTCTTAGCCACAGCAATGCCCAACTGCACATCAAATAACCAATACTTCAAAAGTTGAAGGCATTGGGCTACAAAATTTTGCTTCATTCGCCTTATTCACCCGACCTTTTGCCAACCGACTACCATTTCTTCAAGCGTCTTGACTTTTTGCAAGTTCAAATTATTTAAAATAAATAAACATGATCTGGTTTACAAAACTGTAACAAAAAAATTGCAATAAAACATCTATTGCATAATTGAAGCATATTACTGTATCCTGATGATGGATGTGATGACATGCTTCAATTATGCTTTGTGATATCATCAGGATGCATTTCATTTTATTACCCAATTAAGACAGCATTTTGTCAAGAAGCTGACTTGTTGCAATGAATATTTTTGCCCATCTATCCACTGACTTACACTTTATTCATTTTTCAAGCAAATATGTATTCAGTGCCTGATTTACTGAATACCTCTATTTATTAAATGCCTGATAAACACTGTGGTGTTATGAAGATATAATAATCACAATTCTTCCAATCAAGGCACTTGACTGTGTACAGGAAGTTTATTATAAATTATCCTGTTTCTTTAAAAAAAAGAGTTTTTGGAGGGTGGGCTCCAGGTGTATTTTATCTTTTTTTCAATTTTCAATAATAGACTGTATTGGTATGTAATGCATTGAAGCGCAATCATATTGCATTTATGCTTAACATATTTATTCATTGAATTAACATTTATTGCCTGCTTATCAAATAGCATAATACATATACAGCACATTGCACAGTACTGGCATACAAGGAGTGCACAATTAATGTCATGTTATACAGAGAGATAAATGGCAGGCCAGCCATGATTTGTAACAGGCAATAACACAAAAAAGATGTACAAAGAATTCTGGTGCTACAGAAGCAGAGAAAATAGCCTCGGGGAATCCAAGCAAATAACTGACACTGATTAGTAGAAGGAACAAAGGGAATATGCTTTCAAAAAGTTAGTCAACATTTGGTATTAAAACACCAAGGAAGTTTAAAATTGCTGAACAATATCAGTATTGTCTATGCTTATTTGGGGTCATTCTTACCTAAAATTTCTTAACTGCTTAAGACTTGTGAAAAACCTTTATGTTTCGCAAAAACTTTATGTTTTATTTAAGAATGGTTCTGTATAACTAAGAATGATGGAATGCCATTCATTCATAACAGAGTCGGAAGGACACAAGATGTCCACACTGTACTTGAACTTATCCAAGAAGAGGAAACTTGCTACCTTCTAAACAAACCATCCTATCTTTAGACAGTTCTAATTGCTACAAGGCTCTTCTTCGTTCTCATACTTTGAAAAAATAGCTGACTTTTATTGAGATCCTATAGGAACGAGGCAATGGACTAAGCAATTACACAAATTATTTTATTTAATCCTAAAAGACTTTGAAGGAAAATCTATACTGTTACCTCAATTTTACAAGACCACAGTGAGGCTCTGAGATATTTAAAGGAAGCTGGTCACAAAAAGGTGGAGCCCAGAGTTTTAGCAAAGTCCCTTTGAGGTCATATGACCTCTGCTTTCCACTACACAATTCAATTCCATTCTTAAGGGAAAACTCTGCCTCTTGTTAATTGATATTTTGTAGTTCTTCTCTATGCATTAAGTGTACTGTTGTGTATATTAGTCCAGAGTTTCTCAACTGCTGGCATTTGAAACCACATTAACTCTTTATTGTGGAGTCGGTCTCATGCATTTTAGGAGGTTTACAGCATCCATCCACCCACCAGATGCTAGTAGCATCACCTCCAGCTGTGACAACCACGAATGTTCCCAGATATGACCAAATGTCTCTGTGGCACAAAATTCCTCGATTGGAAATCACTGATTTAGTCAATGAATGGAGGCTTACCTCAAGGATTGATAATTAGACCTTAATTAATGAAACTGACTTTGAAGTTTTAAGTCTTAGGTTCCAGACTAGGAATCAGCCACCATGTTCGCATTCCTCTGCCCAAAGAATAAGGCAATAAGGTAAAAAGCTCAATTTGTTTAAAATATTAAAAACGGTTGGGCACGGTGGTTCATGCTTGTAATCCCAGCATGTTGGGAGGTCAAAGCAGGAGGATTACTTGAGCCTAGAAGTTTTAAAACAGCCTGGACAACATGGCAAGACCCTGCCTCTATAAAAATTTTCTAAAAGTTAGCTGACTGTGGTGTCACACACCTACAATTCCAGTGACTCAGGAGGTGAAGTGAGAGAACTGCTTGAGCCCAGGAGTTCCAGGCTGCAGTGAGCCATGACCACACCACTGCACTGAGTGACAGAACAAGATTACCTCTAAAAAATAAAAAATAAAATATTATAAGAACTTGAATTTATTGGAGAGTCTTCTCTGTGTCAGGTTTGACATAGTTCTATTCTTTTACTATCAGTGTTTCCAGGGTATTGCTTCTATTTCAGAATCAAAATGTTTTGAAACAGATTAAGTATTGCCAAAACCAATTTAAAAGCAAATCAAGAAAGCTACTAAACATACACACAATTTCACGGTTTAAATTTGCTTTTCCTTCTTTAGCCATGAACTATAGAGTCCTTTAAAATTGAAAGTGTTGGCCAGGTGTGGTGGCTCACGCCTGTAATCCCAGCACTTTGGGAGGCCGAGGCGGATGGATTACCTGAGGTTAGGAATTCGAGACCAGCCCGACCAACATGGTGAAACCCCATCTCTACTAAAAATACAAAAATTATCCAGGCATGGCAGTGCATGCCTGTAATCCCAACTACTTGGGAGGCTGAGGCAGAAGAATCACTTGAACCCGGGAGGTGGAGGTGGCAGCGAGCTGAGATCGTGCTATGGCACTACAGTCTCGGCAAGAACACTGAAATTTCGTCTCAAAAAAAAAAAAACAAGTGTTCTCCTTTTATTTTATTTTATTTTAGCTTTACAGGCAACTAATTACAAAATAGGAGGTTAATAATGTTGTCTATGAGGATTTTTATTATACTTTACTCATTCACATGATAATGGTGGTTATATTTTTCATGTTTCTCCATCCATACATCTGAAAAGCTCTAATATTTCACGCCTATAATAAAATTGTTACATAAGTCTTCAGTACATTCAAAGAATATAATACAAAAGAGGCATTGCTTCTCTAGTGAGTAATTAAATTTAAGATATGTAATCCATTTCTATGATGAAACGCAGATTTCTCATTAGAAGACAAATCATTCATTTAAATCAGTTGAGTAGGATAGTATTAAAAGAAAATACATCTGGTTACATTTAAGATTCAGAAAAAAACCATGTACACAAAGATCCTTTGGCTTTCGGCCTAGAGGATTTTCATGAGGTTGTCAATCAGATATCTTTTTATTCAGTTTAAGCTCCTATTCTTTAAAAAAAGAAACAAAAAGGGGACTCCCAGGGAATGTTTGCAAGAATTTCAAAGTGAGTCACACAGATGAGTACTCACAGTTTCCAAAAAACTAAAGCCAACTTGGTGGCTCTGGCAATGGAGGGTGAGTGGGTTAATCTATGTCCTTGACTTTTACCATCCTTTTACATTTTTTGCTTTCATACCAGTGAGTATCATGTGACTCACTCAGTATTTATTTTTGTATTAAATGCTGACACAGTGTATATTAAAGGAAGAGATACCCATGTTCTATTCAGAATTTTAAAATTGGAATCCCTGGATAAGCTTTTATTGCTGTTACTCTACCAGTCACTTCTGGGATAAACCGTGTTCTTCCAACATTATTTTCTGGGATAATCAGTTCATGCATTTGTTGTCTTTTCATTTGAACACAGACTGATCATGACTGATGGTAACATGAGCAGATGAGAGGACGGTAGCATGTTATTTTTTTCTATATTATTTTCCTCCTTATTGTCTTGAGTTTATTTTTGTCTTCCCACTGAGAAATAAAAGTGTCCCTCTAATACGAAGGGAAACACTGTACTTTCTTATTTCATATTTTATTCAGGCTTTGTTTGGATGCCATAAGTAATATCCTTCATTCTATAACATGGACTGAAACATCTATTTATTTGCTTTTCCAAGTAACCGAATCATTAAATTTAAAAACTATATTAAATTCTTCTAAAAATTTAGGTACTAAGTTTATGCAATTTTCTTTACATGCTTAGCACATTTGTTTAATATGCCAAACAAAGCACATTAAAATTTTCTGCCAGTCACCAGTAAATGTTTCTTATGATAATTATAGCTATTACATTGGGGTTTTGGGTAAGGGGATAATACTAATTTTTAAAAAAACATAAAAATTGTAAGCAATGTAGAATGATATTTGCATGATGCATTCATGGTAAACTGCCTTTAAATCAAAGATGCTCTGCTGTGTAACATCATTAGATATCGCCAGAATAACAAAATGTACCATGATTCATCTTGATAGTCACCAAAAGACTTTCACCTTATGAGAACTAAATTAATTGATACATGCATTAAGATTTTACATTTTGTTTGATTTTTTAAACTGTAAAATGTTGGAAGATACTCATGGAGTTTTCTGTGTATCTTATTTCCACCTATTTTGCCAAAGATGTTGAGATACATCCCCTACAGCCTTGGGAGACAGGGTCTCTCTCCTGGGATAAGGGCAAATTTGTTTCCTGACTGGAATAATAAAGGTAATTTTTTCCAGTACAAATACTAGAGAGATTTACAAGTACCCTTTTTATAAGACTGGGGATTTATTGAGCTTAGAGTTCTTTGGCCATGACACACACCCACTATGCACACAACGTCTATCTGGGTCCTTCCATATCATCCCACAGGGCTTAGGGGAAAAAGCAACCAATGCAAACATGAAATTGAGCGTAATAAAGTCTTTTGTCCCTGACTCAACAGTCTCCTCTCTGCCAACACCTATAAAACTGTACCAGAATAGTTAGCTTGCAAGTAGGGTAAAATCTCAGGCTCATAGTTCTTGACATAAAAATAGTAGATAGACAATAATTACTTCTTAAATAAAGAGCACAAATAGCCATGTATAGCTGAATTCCATGACTTAATGTGGAGGCTTACAATTTTCTTTAGCAAAAGTGTGTCATAGTCTATACTTTATTTTATATGTAATTAAAACAAAAATACTATTTTAATGCTTCTCATTCTGAAACCCATATACCTTATGTCAATAAGTGATACTACTTAATAATTCACAGTCTTTTGGAACATGGGAGACATAAACGAATTTTTTAAAATCATATTTAATACCAAAAAAGGATTGGGTTTCTAAAAATCAGCAGATGTAACTAAATCAAAACAAAAACAATGACATTCTGGGCTGCTCTTTCTCTGATATTGCTCTGTTTTACCAAGTCCCTTAATGGAAAAAGCACATCAATATGAGCCATTAAATGAAAATAATGACACATTGGATTTAATTTGGACAAATATGCTGAAATACTCACTCAGTATTTATTTTTGTATTAAATGCTGACACAGTGTATATTAAAGGAAGAGATACCCATGTTCTATTCAGAATTTTAAAATTGGAATCCCTGGATAAGCTTTTATTGCTGTTACTCTACCAGTCACTTCTGGGATAAACCGTGTTCTTCCAACATTATTTTCTGGGATAATCAGTTCATGTATTTGTTGTCTTTTCATTTGAACACAGGCTGATCATGACTGATGGTAACATGAGCAGAGTAGTTCAATTAAACTCTATTATTTAACAAAAAGTACTACTTAACCTATCACAACTAGTGAACCAAATCACACCAACCACTTTTCCTACCTCTCTCTAAATTGACGGTGATAAAGAACAGCAATGCTCTTGAGCAAGATACCATGCATGCAGTGTAAATTGTAACATAAAACTAAAGTGTAATAAACAGGGAAAGAAAAACAAAATTCTGACCCTCCAGGAAAAAAAAAGTCAGAAAAGATTTCCCTTTTCTCAAATTCTAAAAAATGATCACTTTAACCACTAAATTAGTTTAAACACCACTGACTCCTCCAAAGCCACAAATTTAAAATTTTTCCCCACAAAGCCTTAAAACGTTTCATTTTCCTTTAACATTATGCAAGTTACAATAAGATTTCTACTAAAGCAAACAACTGCCCCTGTACTAAACAATCATTTCTTTAAATCATTTTGAGAACCCCCAAGCTATCAAGAAACTAACCACTAGGTCAACTGGTCTTCATTGATTCTAACACCTGCTGCTGAGTAATAGAATGACTCAAAATTTCTGAACTCTTTTAGAGCTTCACTTTGAGTGGGCTACTACTCACTCCTCAATAAGGAAACTTGAAAGCCTTAAGTAGCTAAATTCTCTACTCTAGCCCAGACAGAATCTACAGTAGCTGGTAGAATGAAGGCAACAAAAATGTACTTGACAGCAGAGACCTGGTGTTTGTCTGCCTACAGGTTGCCACTTGGGCAAATTTTCAGCTTGTTCCTGTCCAAAGGAGGTGCTATTTTCAGGTACTCAATGAAAAATAATCTACATCAGAAAATAATCAGGTGAGAACTTTGGCATAAAAACAAAAGGATTCCAAATTTTAAACATATTCATGGTCTTTAATTTTTTTAGTCTTTTAAAATTTAATTACTTTAAAAGAAACACAATAATTATGGGAACAAAAAAATATTTTGAAATTAAGTTTGAATAATTCTAGAATGGCAGAAGGTAAAATTAGACACAGCTAGTCACCCAAGCACCTGTGATGTTTTACCATTCCTATGTGATGGTCTTCCTGTGGGCTTTGTTTCCTGGGTAGGAGATCCCTGGAAGTATACAGTGTTTAAATAGATTAATCACAGAGCATCCTGTCTTTATGTTGGTGTACATGTTTCTAGAAGTTACAAAGAGTATTATGCCTGCTATTTCATGATGTCCTTTCTTCACCTTATTTCAAATATTCTTCCCAACAGTACAAATAGTAAACAGAACTGTTTAAAGAATCCAAATATATTGAATTTTACTTTTCAAATCTAACATTAGAAATGTTACCAACTGTTAATTCATCTAACAATAGGGAGAAAAATAAGTATAGGGCATAGCTGAATTACCTACAGGGTAGTTTTTACAGTCAGGTGTATACCAACAAAAGTCACTTTGCTTTCTTCACCTGGAAATATAGGAATGCTATATCATTCCTTTCTAGAAAGAAGAGCAAAGTAACTTTTTAAAAATGTTCCTCATCATTTAATGTATATGAACACATCTACTAATGATTCTACTGTAACTTTCAAGAGATAGGTATTTGTCCCTCTTCTTCATAATCCCAGAGGGAAATAACTATCATGAAATATTTTTAAAAGTTTTATAAATTATATCAATATAAAATAAACCAGTTCCTCCATTATATTAATGGCATCTGGCTTTTCAAGACAGAATTCACTGAGGATGTTGAAAATATAAACCACACACCAAAATGTTAGACTTCCATTTGGAGGCAAAAGCTAACTGGCAAGCCTAGTTTGAGTCACACTGTGAAACCCCACTTTCCTACCTTAATTTATCTTGAATTGTTTGTGTAATGGTGTTGTTTGGTTTGTTTTTATGGTACAATGCACTGGTATCTTCAGCACTGCAGTTTATATGAAAATCAAATGTTCCTCACTTCCATAAAAAAAAACAGTGCAAGGTGATAAAACTAAATTAGGGAGGAGTTACATTGGTATGACAATGAAACTGTTGATGAGACTATCAAACTTTGAAAACAGGTCACTGAGAAGAATTAACAAATACTTTCTTTGGATTTTTTTTAAAGTAGATAAGATTCCCATCTCTGTGCGATGGCTTGTGTAGGGGGAGGCCGCAAACAGTATGATGGGCTTTGAATCGCCCAAGTTATTTTCCAAACTTAAAATGATGCCATGACAGGTCCTCAAAGGAACTAAGAGAGTAACTTTCTCAATAAGTAAAAGCAGGATACAGTTCCAGATCACCAAAACTCTGCAATGCTGGTTTTGTGACCTTGACTCAGCGTCACTGGGATGTTACCAAGAAACCACAATTCTTGGCAGCTGCACATTCAATGTACAAATGTTTACCAGATGTGAAGTTCATATGATCTATGCTGTATAATAGAAACAAAAATGATTGTAATACGACATGCTAGTTCATTCTGTGAGCCAGCAAGCAAGAGAATTGGTCTCAGATTTAGATAAAGCCTATGGGCCATTAAGAAAACTTACAAGTCCCATCTGCAATTCCCAATTAAAATTAATCTCATATGCTTGTTAAGCCTCTGGGAAATTCTACTAAGTAAGGTTCCTTTCTTTAGATTAAGCATTCCATCCTTGTTAAATAAAAACTCCCCTGGGAGACATAAACTTTTATCAGTTATTACACTTCAGAGTAGATGAACTTCAGATCACGTCTTGACAGTTGGTTCTGATATGAAAAATACATGAAGCTTGATTGTTTAGATTGTAAAAGAAAGAGAAAGAATCATCGAGAGATAAAATTTAATACATAAATATTTTCCCACTATTATTTGTCTGTTTATCTATCATTCAACAATATGTATAGTCATCTACTATTATCCACGCAATGTGCTAAGCACTGAGGATACACAGGTGAGAAAGTCTAGTGATGGCCTCAGCAAGTACAGGGTTTTATTGAGAAAGATATCAAATATGTAACTATAGTACAATAATAGAGATGTTAATGGAGGTACGTGCAAGGTATTGGGAGCTTGGTGGAGTGAATACCTAGTTCCTGGCTGGCTGAGAGGAAATGGGTAAATTCTCTGAGAGGAAGTAAAGTTGATCTGTGAATTAAAAGCAAACCAGGAATTTGCTAGATGACCTTAAAAAGACAGGAAGACAGTACCTGAAAATGCTTAAAAACACTAAAGAATGAGATGTACTCATTGAAAAGGTATTTATGGAGTGAACTGCTCATGGAGAGTGGGAATGGGGTGAGGGGTGAAGGAAATGAATGATGGGACAGGTACTCAGGAAACAGCATGAACACGGCCTTTTGCATTCAGTGAAGAGGAGTGGACTTTGTCTTTGAAGTTTACTATAGGAGTGATTTTAGCAGAAACATATTCTGGTTCACGTTTTAGAAAGCTCACAATGACAGCAATAGGGAGAATGGTGTACAGGATGACGGAAAGTTCATGGCAGCAGTCAAATGAGAGGCAGTAAGGGCCTGAAGGATGGTGAGGGCAGAAATTGATTTGAGAGGCATTCAGGAGTTAAAACAGGCTAGGTCCTATGACTATTTGATTGGTGTGGACAGCAGAAAGAGAATGACCCCAGCCTCTGGCTTGAACATCTTGTAGATGGTGATGTCTTTCCCTGAAAAAATTCAGGAAAAGAAAACCAAATTTTCTTGCTAGAGGGTAGAGTAGAAGAAATATAAAGCATCTTAGTTTTAGAAAATTAAGCGTAAATGTCATGTATGGATATGAAATGGTTCATACATGAAATTTATGCTTAATTTTCTAAAAAAGTATGCACAGATGAAAATGCTTACTTGACAGGTGAATATATGGACCCACTGTGTGCCAGGATTTGAGTAATGGGGAGATGCAACTGATGCTAAGCAGAGTGAGTGGACATGGATCCTGGTCTGGCTTACTGCTTGCTTTTGAGTATCAAGATGAGATTTTAGTCCATTAAAACTCCTTGTATGGAATAAAACAAATGACTAAAGTACAAGAATAAGTAATTGCTGGTTCATCCATATGATGGAGTACTACAGAGGCATACAATTCAAATATTCCAAGAACGTTTAATGACAATTTAAAAAATATCAATCAAAGAAAAAAATTCAAAATGCAAAACTATATAGTAAGCTAATTTTGTAATATTATATCTCTTTCATAGAAATGTCAAAATT
Source organism: Rhinopithecus bieti (assembly GCF_001698545.2). Lineage (NCBI taxonomy): Eukaryota > Metazoa > Chordata > Mammalia > Primates > Cercopithecidae > Rhinopithecus > Rhinopithecus bieti. The sequence goes on along the minus strand of NW_016810922.1, from coordinate 807,816 downwards.
ATTACTTCCAGATAATAGCATTATGGATATGTAATTTTATTTTTTAATGTTTTCCAATTTTCTATAAAGAATATACATTATTTTGGCTGGGTATGGTGGCTCATACCTGGAATCTCAGCACTTTAGAAGGCTGAGAGGCAAGAGAATTGCTTGAGGTCGGGAGTTCGAGCCCAGCCTGGGCAATACAGAGAAACCCTGTCTCTACAAAAAAAAAAAAATTAATTAATTAGCTGAGCATGGTGGCTCATGCCTGTAGTCCTGGATACTCAGGAGCCTGAGGCAACAGAACCATTGAGCCTAGGAGTTTGAATTATTCTGTTGCACTCTAGCCTGGGCAATAGAGAGAGACCCTGTCTCAAAACAACAACAGAATATGCATAATTTTAAAATCAGAAATAATAAACACATTTTAAACTTACATGTGCTTTAGATAAAGTTAATATCTCAAAAGGAGATTCTCTGCTCCACCAGCAAAACACATAATTGAATTATCCTACACTAACCCCAAGAGGTTAGATTATGCTGAGTAACAAATATATCCAAAATTGTTATGTCTTATAACAACAAACATTTATTTTTTGCTTATACTCTATGTCCACTATGAGCTTTCTAGTGGCTCTGCTCCACATTCCTTATTTTAGGATTGAGTCTGAGGAGTATGGTCATTTTCCAAGGCAAGGGTAAAGAGCTCTGGAGGTTCTCACACTGAAAATGAAATGCTCCAGTGCAGAAATATATGTTAATTTCCACTCAACTCATTGGCCATGAGTATCATGAGGCCAAAAAATATAATCTGACTGTGTACCTGAAATTTATTTGACAACAGAACTAATAAGGATCTCTTATAACTGCAAATTCATCCCCTCCAACACCACCACCACTAGCAGCGACAAAAAACTGGAGGAATTTTATGGTAGTGTTTTTTAAAAGGCAAATCATGATCTGTTGGTTGATCTTGAAATCACCTCAGTGGTCTATGATCAATAGTGTTTAATAGAATGGAAGAGAAAAGAAAATGTCAGGGCACATTGCATGTACAAAAGGTAAATATTATGATATATTTGATACACATATTTCGAATAAATACAGATGTGTCACAGTGTAAAATGTATTTCTTTCTGTGGGTCCTGTAAAAAAAGTTGAAAGTCATTTTCCTATGGGAGTCCCAACTAAGGCACATATATGGAAACATAACAATTTGCATACTAGGTTTTCTAGTCCAGTGCCCTGTGACTCTGAAAGGCTGGGGAAATCTTGTATCAATCTCAAAAAACTCAGTCAAAGTTTTACTCTTTCTTTAATAGTATGGTCTCTCAATGATAAATCAGTTGAGAAATATCATAAAGCAAACTCAATTTTAGCATCCTTTAAGTGCTAAGAGTATAATTACATTTTATTTACCCTAAAATAAAAAAGTCAAGTTTCCAAAGTTTTCTTATTTCCATACAGCCTCATTTTANCAGTACCTGAAAATGCTTAAAAACACTAAAGAATGAGATGTACTCATTGAAAAGGTATTTATGGAGTGAACTGCTCATGGAGAGTGGGAATGGGGTGAGGGGTGAAGGAAATGAATGATGGGACAGGTACTCAGGAAACAGCATGAACACGGCCTTTTGCATTCAGTGAAGAGGAGTGGACTTTGTCTTTGAAGTTTACTATAGGAGTGATTTTTAGCAGAAACATATTCTGGTTCACGTTTTAGAAAGCTCACAATGACAGCAATAGGGAGAATGGTGTACAGGATGACGGAAAGTTCATGGCAGCAGTCAAATGAGAGGCAGTAAGGGCCTGAAGGATGGTGAGGGCAGAAATTGATTTGAGAGGCATTCAGGAGTTAAAACAGGCTAGGTCCTATGACTATTTGATTGGTGTGGACAGCAGAAAGAGAATGACCCCAGCCTCTGGCTTGAACATCTTGTAGATGGTGATGTCTTTCCCTGAAAAAATTCAGGAAAAAGAAAACCAAATTTTCTTGCTAGAGGGTAGAGTAGAAGAAATATAAAGCATCTTAGTTTTTAGAAAATTAAGCGTAAATGTCATGTATGGATATGAAATGGTTCATACATGAAATTTATGCTTAATTTTCTAAAAAAGTATGCACAGATGAAAATGCTTACTTGACAGGTGAATATATGGACCCACTGTGTGCCAGGATTTGAGTAATGGGGAGATGCAACTGATGCTAAGCAGAGTGAGTGGACATGGATCCTGGTCTGGCTTACTGCTTGCTTTTGAGTATCAAGATGAGATTTTTAGTCCATTAAAACTCCTTGTATGGAATAAAACAAATGACTAAAGTACAAGAATAAGTAATTGCTGGTTCATCCATATGATGGATGAACTACAGAGGCATACAATTCAAATATTCCAAGAACGTTTAATGACAATTTAAAAAATATCAATCAAAGAAAAAAATTCAAAAATGCAAAACTATATAGTAAGCTAATTTTGTAATATTATATCTCTTTCATAGAAATGTCAAAAATTATTACTTCCAGATAATAGCATTATGGATATGTAATTTTTATTTTTTAATGTTTTCCAATTTTTCTATAAAGAATATACATTATTTTGGCTGGGTATGGTGGCTCATACCTGGAATCTCAGCACTTTAGAAGGCTGAGAGGCAAGAGAATTGCTTGAGGTCGGGAGTTCGAGCCCAGCCTGGGCAATACAGAGAAACCCTGTCTCTACAAAAAAAAAAAAAATTAATTAATTAGCTGAGCATGGTGGCTCATGCCTGTAGTCCTGGATACTCAGGAGCCTGAGGCAACAGAACCATTGAGCCTAGGAGTTTGAATTATTCTGTTGCACTCTAGCCTGGGCAATAGAGAGAGACCCTGTCTCAAAAACAACAACAGAATATGCATAATTTTAAAATCAGAAATAATAAACACATTTTTAAACTTACATGTGCTTTAGATAAAGTTAATATCTCAAAAGGAGATTCTCTGCTCCACCAGCAAAACACATAATTGAATTATCCTACACTAACCCCAAGAGGTTAGATTATGCTGAGTAACAAATATATCCAAAAATTGTTATGTCTTATAACAACAAACATTTATTTTTTGCTTATACTCTATGTCCACTATGAGCTTTCTAGTGGCTCTGCTCCACATTCCTTATTTTAGGATTGAGTCTGAGGAGTATGGTCATTTTCCAAGGCAAGGGTAAAGAGCTCTGGAGGTTCTCACACTGAAAATGAAATGCTCCAGTGCAGAAATATATGTTAATTTCCACTCAACTCATTGGCCATGAGTATCATGAGGCCAAAAAATATAATCTGACTGTGTACCTGAAATTTATTTGACAACAGAACTAATAAGGATCTCTTATAACTGCAAATTCATCCCCTCCAACACCACCACCACTAGCAGCGACAAAAAACTGGAGGAATTTTTATGGTAGTGTTTTTTAAAAGGCAAATCATGATCTGTTGGTTGATCTTGAAATCACCTCAGTGGTCTATGATCAATAGTGTTTAATAGAATGGAAGAGAAAAGAAAATGTCAGGGCACATTGCATGTACAAAAGGTAAATATTATGATATATTTGATACACATATTTCGAATAAATACAGATGTGTCACAGTGTAAAATGTATTTCTTTCTGTGGGTCCTGTAAAAAAAGTTGAAAGTCATTTTCCTATGGGAGTCCCAACTAAGGCACATATATGGAAACATAACAATTTGCATACTAGGTTTTTCTAGTCCAGTGCCCTGTGACTCTGAAAGGCTGGGGAAATCTTGTATCAATCTCAAAAAACTCAGTCAAAGTTTTACTCTTTCTTTAATAGTATGGTCTCTCAATGATAAATCAGTTGAGAAATATCATAAAGCAAACTCAATTTTTAGCATCCTTTAAGTGCTAAGAGTATAATTACATTTTATTTACCCTAAAATAAAAAAGTCAAGTTTCCAAAGTTTTTCTTATTTCCATACAGCCTCATTTTATTTTTTTAAGGAATAGATATACTTTTTATATTAATTCAAATGGTATCCTTGACCAGGATGAATTGTAATATAATTTTTTTTTAGTTTGTATTGCTATTAACATAAAGTATTGTCATGTTTTATAAGGTGATAATTTTTATCAGGCTTACTTATTTTTTGATGTTTAAGGGAAGAAAGCACAACTCAAAACCATAATCAATTGCAAAATACCTTTTGTATAAGTATCTAACTCCTTATCACATGCTTAACATGCACAATTTTAAATCTTTTATTTCTTATTTTCAACTGAGAAAACACAAATTTGAAATACACTAGCTGTACATGTTTATGGGAAACATGGCATTTATCAATTTTGTTTCAAATTTTTCATTTCCAAAATAAATTCATCTTAACTCTTAGTTTCTATCACCCATGTGAAAGGTTTATAATTGCTTACTTAAATATACAAGTTCCAATCAATGTTTTCTACCCTTCCCTTCCTACCTACCCTTCATAGCACCACCAGTTCAAAAGCCAATCTTTTGTTTCTACAGGAAAAATGCTTGCTGACCAGCCAAGAATAAAACACACCTCACATGGTACAATCTTCTTTTACCTCCCAGATGACTCTAATGCCACTTACTAAGGATGCCAGAAGAGGTTTCCTGAGGAAGAAACAATCAATGTGAATTAATACCATCCTGACATTCAGCAGACCCAAATAAAACATGACTACGTTTAAAAGAATGGAAAATAAAAGATTATCCTCAAAATAACTTAGTGTGCGATTTCTTACCATATAAAAGGAAGCTCTGGTATGGAAAAATGATAAACATCCTGCATTTGTTAATAAAGGAAGCATTATATTCAGTTCAGTAACAGCAACTTTTTAAAAAGTGATGAGTCACAATATTCACTTCCTTCCTGGCGTTACTCAGCTACGTGTGGGTAAAAGAGGATAGTACTGGGAACTAGACTCTCTGTATCCCAACCAAGGCCACTAAGACATTGCAGGGATTTGAGCAAGAAAACAAGCCTGGCTAGACTTCAGGAACTCCTCTGTAAAACCAGGGGGTGAGAAGATAAGCAAATTTGAAAATCTCTTCCATTTCCAATTGGCTACAGTTCCATTGTCTTAAATATTTTACTGATTATGTATACTAGTAAATACATGGTTAATAATCAGCTTTCTAAAGCTGCAAAAAAAAAGTCATTTCTTTTCATTATTCAAACTGAATACACTAGAACTAATATGTTATGAATTTTCTATAATTAACATTTTATGATCAAAAATTATAATATCTATCCTAATTCTATTACTTTTAAAGAGCTCCAAAAGACATATACAGTAATATTCAGATCATTCTCTTTTCATAAGTTTTTTGATTGCTAAGCTATCAAGATGAAAAATAATCCCATGAAAATGTGCTTTCTTTTAAATTAGTAACAAGCACTACAAAAATCCAGCTGAATTTTTGCAGTATATGGTTTAGGACTCCAACATATGAGATTTCTTAAACTATTTGACATTTTTTTCAACACACACAAAAAAAGTTAGCAAATGAATACCACAGTCAAACGTTGACTATCTGCTAAGTGGGATGGCAAGAGAGAACTAGTACACATAACCTTAAATTGTGGAGAGTTGGGGAAGACATATAATTGGGCACTGGAATGTGTCTTATTCTTATATTTGAATAAAACTATGTCTGATGTTCTAAAAACTGACAATACTGTACTTTCAACTGAGTAAACAATGAAAACATCCTAGGAAAAAGCAACTCAAGAGAACTAAAAAACATTCTAGTTAGTAAATATTTTGGCTCACATCTTAGAAAACAAGAACAATATGCAATGTTTAAAAAGACATTTTAAACTCTGCTATGTTAGACTAGTGTGACAAAGTGAATTACAAACATTAATACTGTCATTAAATATTTAGAAAAATTCTTGCAGAATAGATCTCTAAAAGGGGTCATGTTGCATAAACTGAAGACAGTATTATTATCAAGTTTGCTTCCTACAAAGCAGGAGATTCATGAGGTGGGAAACTCTCCTATCTCATTGTGCACTCCAAAGTCAGTTGGTTACGTTCTGCTATACAGACTTTCAGATGCAATGGTGTAAAGCAGAAACAGCTGCACTGGACTTCGTTCATCCTGAAAAACAGACATTTCTCAAGCATCTGCCAAGTGCAGTCTCAGAATTACAATATGTCAGACTTTATCCAAAAGGAGATGCTCTTATTTTACTACATCATCCAAATGCTTTTCAGAAGAAACTGCAAACAAGATCCCCAGAGCCACATATTGCTTGGTCCAAAATGTTCACTACATGGTAGAAGTAATAAAGCAACTATCAAAATGATTCTTGTTCCTTTCTATAATTACAGGTGCTTTAGAATATTGTCAGATTAACACTGAATGCGATACCTCTACAACTCCATGGCCTACATTGCTGGGAAGATTAGAAGAACAATAATACTCAGAGCTGGAAGAAAAATAATTCTCAGAGCAGGAGGAAGAAAAGAGCTCTGGCAGAAGTAGGTGCCTTTCAGAGAAGGATATACTTTACACAAATGAGGAAGAGTGGCCTCTTGAACACTGTGCAACTCTTTCTGTTTGTATCCACAGTAATCTATGAGTTTGGGCACTTAGACTAGATTGACAAGACAGGCCCCAGGTAGCTTCCCCACTAGCAAAACCCAAGAGAAGCAGTAAGCAGCCATATCCAATAAATAAGACACTAATACATTGCCCAACTTTATAATTATTGGGGGCAAGCTCCAGATAGTTTTAAATACAAAATTGCAAACACAAAAATAGTCATACAAATAAGAGTGAACAAATATCAATAAAAACCAGCAACATGAAGAAAAACCATGAACTCTATGAATACATTAATAGCCATAGAAACACTTAATAACAGTAAAATGACTCATTTAAATCTAATTGATATATTCAAATATATATGTAAGAATATTAGTGAATAAAAAGAGAATCAATTAGCATCTCAGAAAATTAAAAACTTAATAATGGATACAGTTGAAGATAGAAATAGCTAGATGGAAAATCAAGTTGAAGACTTCTACCAGATTACAATGTAAAAGAACACAGATTTTACAAAATATTTCAAAAGAATATTCAGAAGAAAAAACTAAAAAGAGACATATGGAGAAATATAGGAGAGAAATGGTAAAGGAAAAAATTTCAGTGCTAAATTAACATTTGAATCTTCAAACTGAAAAAGCGTTACAAATATCAAGCTGCTTGAATAGGCAAAAAAAGACCTATTTCATATTTTGCAAAAGTTATAATTCAAAGAATAGAGCAAAAAAATCCTAAGGGTTTGGGGATGGGCAGGATGCCTAAAAGAAATAAAATTTAGATTGTCTAGAGACTTCTTATCGTAAAAGTGAAGCTAAAACAATGAGGGGTAATTGATACCAATCAGCCATTAATAGGAAAATATGTTTTAGTTAATACATAGAAATATAATTATAAAAATTATGATATAAATAGGATTATAACTTCCAAAGATAACTGGTAGAAAAGGAAAATAAAGCAAACAATTCCAAATAACAGAAAAAAGTAGTTATAACAAAAAACAAGAAAGCATGGTAAAACAGAAAACATTAGTAAACTTCAAGGAAAAGTCCAAACATATTAGCAATCATAATAAAGTTTAATGGGTTAAATTTGCCTGTTTAGAATCCAGAAAAATTTGAAATTGTGTTTTTTTAAGTCTTTATATATGCTGTTTACAAGAAATCCACCTAAAACTCAGTGACAGAAAATGTTTAATATAAAGGGAAGAAATATAATTTACTAGGTAAACACTAATAAAAGAAAATAAATACAGTATGAAAAATAGAATTCAAAGCAAAAGTATTAAACAGGATCAAAAGGAATATTTCATATTTATATAAGATGCATTTCCTAAGAAATAAGTTATGAAACTGTAACCATTTTCTTTTAATACTTTGTCATGAACATTTCCCATAAAGTTACTTACTTTCTATATTTTCTATTATATCTAAAGACAAATTTACTGTTAAACATCATTTTTAACACTGCTTCATAAACGATACAAAAGGCAATGTTTTCCCTAATAGTACACATTTAGGATTTTTTTTCTAAAATACAAAAAACATGCACTTTCATCTCCATCACCAGTGGAAATGCTCACCTGAAGATTAATGACCTCCTCATTTCCCAATTCAATAGTTTCCTCACCCACACTCTCACACTTCTCTATCTTCCTCTGCTTAGAAATCACACCCTCTTGGGCCGGGCGCGGTGGCTCAAGCCTGTAATCCCAGCACTTTGGGAGGCCAAGACGGGTGGATCACGAGGTCAGGAGATCGAGACCATCCTGGCTAACACGGTGAAACCCGGTTCTCTACTAAAAAAAATACAAAAAACTAGCCGGGCGAGGTGGCGGGAGCCTGTAGTCCCAGCTAGAGCCTGTAGTCCCAGCTACTCGGGAGGCTGAGGCAGGAGAATGGCGTGAACCCAGGAGGTGGAGCTTGCAGTGAGCTGAGATCCGGCCACTGCACTCCAGCCTAGGCAACAGAGCGAGACTCCGTCTCAAAAAAAAAAAAAGAAATCACACCCTCTTAATCACTCTTCTCATGCTTTTTCATATCCATCTCTTAAAAGCTATCCTTTCTCTTGATTGGTCATTTTCTTTTGGCCTTTTTGTTTTTGTCAGGCTATTTACAAATGTATTCTCAGCCAACTGAACACTGCCCCTCATCCAGAAAGCACAACATCTTCCCCTGCTCCAGTGATTGCTTCCACTCAAGGACTTCGGTTCCTGCATACTGAAACATCTTATTTCCTACCTCTCTACACCTAAACCTTCCATTCCTACTAGGCATGTTACATTGAGTCCCTTAAGCCATTTCCATTCCTAGTTCTAAGGCTTATCTCAAAACACACTTTAATTTGTGGCTTATAGATTAATGTTCAGGGTCTAGGTAATAAACACCATAAATTTACAGAAACTTAGTATAAGTAATCTTGTGTATACAATAAAGAAATGGGAGGCGGCCGGGCGCGGTGGCTCAAGCCTGTAATCCCAGCACTTTGGGAGGCCGAGACGGGCGGATCACGAGGTCAGGAGATCGAGACCATCCTGGTCTACACGGTGAAACCCCGTCTCTACTAAAAAATACAAAAAACTAGCCAGACGAGATGGCGGGCGCCTGTAGTCCCAGCTACTCGGGAGGCTGAGGCAGGAGAATGGCGTAAACCCGGGAGGCGGAGCTTGCAGTGAGCCGAGATCACGCCACTGCACTGCAGCCTGGGCGACAGAGCGAGACTCCGTCTCAAAAAAAAAAAAAGAAATGGGAGGCAAAAGGGAACATAAATAGCTATGAATATCAATGCATATATATGCCTCTGGTAAACCCACAAGCCTGAAGGTTAAAAACAATTGTGAACTAGGCCTATACTCAGCTGGTACAAAGCAAGGTTGCTGTACAGATTGTGTATGCACAGCTGTTTTGACTGGATCTGAACCCACTCCAATTGGCTGATGTTCTGGCTTTTCTGATTGTTTAATATTCTAAGCCTCATTCCTATTTGTGAGCACTTAACAAAACTTACAAAAGGAATGAGTCACTGAACACTCTGCAGTGCTTGCTAAGTGCCAAAAATAGATCGTATAAAACTAACCTGTACTTCTTTGATAGCTGTACTAGGCTGACATCAGGGGAATACTGTTCATGATAGTTCAAAAATGAAAATGAATTAATGTAAGTTGGATATAAGACTATTTAAATGCCCCCTAATGAAGAATAACACCTGATGTCAGCCTGGTAGGAGGTTTCTGGTGGTATGTTTTAGAGTTCTATGCTTTGCCCTGTCTAATTGGTTATTCATAATTTGAATGAGGGAAGATGATGGCTTGGAAATTAAATTTCTAGACAAAGCAAACCTTGAAAGATGACTAACTGATGGAATAGAAGACTTTGGACAAAAAAAAAATCAACTGAATAAATAATAGATCACTGCAACAAAGCAAAATTCAAAAGAAATACAAAACTTCTGGGATCCAAAATTTGGATTGTAGAATGCTCATTGGGAACAAAGTGGCTTAACAGCAGCAGGTCTGAGTAGACTAAATGGTCTTAGCTGATGCCAAATTGAATTCATTCGTGTGAACTGGCTGTCAAGAATTAATTTGCTCTTGAACTACATTGAGGAAAGAACAGGGCTACATCCTTTATATTCAGCCACCAATGGCCAGAGAGATCAAAACTGAATGTGTTTAGGGAAGGCTGACCAGAGTGGAGATATAAATACAAACCATCTCAAAGAAGTGGTTTCAGAGTATGATGTTCCACTTGGGGCATCATATTAGCTGTCTTCAAATGCTGGGAACAAGGAAAAAGAAATAAGGCTTGTTTCTGTCACTCACAAAGTACACAATCAGGTCCAAAACCTGGAAACTCCAGGGAGAAGCTTTTCAGTTTAAGAAAAATGTTTTCAATAGATGAGGATTTCCCTAAAATAGAAAGTTTCCCATCATTGGAGGTGTCTGGTATTGGAAAGTATGCTCAATATGTATGCTATAGGGAGGGGTGAAGGCATCAAGTATTGTTGGGATAAACAATATTCGTATCACGAACAACAATTTGTAAGATACTGCCAGCCCTATGACTTGTGTTAACTAGAGTGTGTCTAAACAGAACTATTGTTCAAACTGAAGCATGCTTCAAAAGGCTAGGTCAAGCCCCATCTCTTCCATGAAGCAAATCATGACAAAAACAGATCATATCTTCCACAGTGCTTACCTCTAGTATTAGACCATATGGAACTCAATTAAACAGAGTATTAGTTTGCTTTCTAAAAAATTGTATTTAAAATAGTCCATCTCACAACTATATCATAAGCAATCTCGCTACGGCTTGCCTCAATCCACTAAGTACCTAATGGCCACTGAAATTAAACTTGTCTACTCACTGCTCCTCTTGTTTTTTATATGGCATATATTCAATGTTTTTACAGCTGACAATATCTTCCCTGCTGTAAAAGTGATGAAATACACAGTATTTGGGAGTTCCCGGTGGTGCCTCTCTATCTTATTAAATTTTCTATAGTTTTCCATTTAAAACTTCTCAACTCCCTATTGAAAACAATGGTTATAAAACTGAAATCCATTCTTACAGTTTTTGATGAGAGCAAAATCTGCCTTTTCCTCCCCGTTTTTACTTGAGAACCTATCAATAGATGGCTCTGAGAATACAGAAATCCCAGGAAAAGAAAAAATTCGAAAGGAAAAAAAGCCAAATTTTAAAATTCTCTAGAGTCTACAGTAATAGACAGTAGCAAAGTATTACACTCTCAAGAACCAGGGCTACATGTCTTCTTCATTGCAACTTGAAAAATCTGCAGCTCTATACTGTCCTGATTACCTGAGAACACTCTCTTGAGTAAAACAGGTTTGCCCTGTCTAAGCATTGGCAATACTAAAACAATGAATTTTTTTTTTTTTTTTTGGAGACAGAGTCTCGCTGTGTCGCCCAGACTGGAGTGCAGTGGCGCGATCTCGGCTCACTGCAAGCTCCGCCTCCCGGGTTCACGCCATTCTCCTGCCTCAGCCTCCGAGTAGCTGGGACTACAGGCGCCCGCCACCTCGCCTGGCTAGTTTTTTGTATTTTAGTAGAGACGGGGTTTCACCATGTTAGCCAGGATGGTCTTGATCTCCTGACCTCGTGATCCACCCACCTCGGCCTCCCAAAGTGCTGGGATTACAGGCTTGAACCACCGCGCCCGGCCAAACAATGAAATTTTTAAAAAGGAAAATGTTTTCTTCAGTTAACTTTATGATAAATGCTAATCCTTAGGGATAAAATGAAAGAGTAGATAAAGTAGAAAGCATAAACACATTTAGGTTTTAAATTAAGTCATTAGTGTTCAAATCAAGTTTGAAAATGTAAAAATATAATTGCTTCTCTAATCTTGCTTAGGCTGTTTAGGCCAAAGGCTCAAAAATATGACAGATTACTAGAAAGGAGATTTGGAATTCAACTTAGCAACCATATCCAAAATGGTATAGAATCATTTAAAATGTACACTTAATAAATTAGTCAACCTTAGCATTTAATAATGTCATAAGTCTGGCCAAAAATGTCCAATGTGAAATCACACTCTCCACCTGAAAATTAAAAATATTTGGAGGCACAGTTAAGGAAACACACATACATAAATGGCTCTAACTATTCTATAGAGCCAACTGGACATTCATTTAATTAATTTAGAATGACTCAGAGGTCAAATATTCACATTTTTTCCAGTATTCTGAGATGTGTAGCCTAAAAGTAATTGATTCTGATTCTCCCAGTGCCTCCACGGCTTTCTTCTATGAAGCCTCAGTTCATTCAATTCAATTATGTTCTTTTTGTTGTTTTATTTTTAGCTTAAGAGACTACATGGTTAGTCTAAATACCATGTAAAAATTTATGTACATTACATACACAGACTTCACCACAGTTTTGAGGAGAACATAGATCTGACAACATATTCCAATTATAAGCCTTCACATTACTGGGTATGGAACAATCAACAACCTGCTCAAATTACTCTACTATAAGCAGCAATTGATTAGAGCTGGGAGCCTTGTAATATGACAACCAACCATGGCATCCAGAGAATCTAAGGGGAAACTGACCAACAAACTGAGTGTTCAAGGACAGGAATCATGTCATATTTAGGGCTGCATCCCTAGCACCTCGTCAAATCTTTGGAAAAGGCTGAATAAATATTTGTTGAATGGATAAATTAATGCATGGCTATACTGATACAGCAAATCTGGACTGCAGAAACATGAAGGCACCTGCTGAGGAGGCAGTGGATGCTGAAACTTGGGGCAGTCTTCTAACAAAAAAAAAGGCCTCCACAATCACTAAACCCAGGAGCTTACCACAAACCACTTCCAGTTACTAGCAAGATCTGAGGATACTCTTAATCTCACCCAACCACCACAGTGACCTGCAACTGTGCCATTACGGAAAAGGCTGACAGCCTCATGGACCCTAGAATCAACACCTACAGCCACAAAGCTTTAGCTCAAAAGCTTTTGTTAGAGCTGCCACTGCCCTGCCACCTTCAGCGGACACCTTTCTCCCACATTCTCACTTCCTTCTCCCAAGTACAAGGTGGATAATGGCTAAAACCTGGTTTTGCATCTGCTCCAGGTCCTCAGTTATGTGAAGAATATTCTCACCTCAAGAAGCAACAAGCTTTCCAAAACAGGGGAATTCAAATATAAGTATGAAAAAGCTTAGGAGAATATTACTTATGATAATAACTAATTTGAACTAATCTGAGTACTTTGTATCTGCCAGCCCTTATGCTAAAGGTTTATGTGCATTGTTTTATTTAACACTTCTGACCATACTATGAAGTAGGTCCTCTGAATACCCACTTGACAGATAGCAAATTAAGCTTCAAAAGGTCAAGCACCATGCACAAAGTCACACAAGTGATAAATATCAGAGCCACAACCATACAACACTCATAATCTTAGCTATTACTCTATATGGCCTCAATGTATTAGAGCATGTAACTTTTTTTGGCATTCACAAGGAGTAATAATATTTTCTGCTTTTTAGAAATAATTATTTCATTTTCCCTAGACGTTGCCATCTCTATTTAGTGTCTGGTATTTAAAAGTACATCTGGTACAACATGTACTTTATGAATTATAGGAACATGAATTAATCACATTCTAACAATCATTATCTCTCACTTGTATGGGAATTTGAAATTATAATTCCAAATGTTTCCATATAAAAGCATGTATCTAAGTATTATTTTGCATTATAAAATAATACATGTATTTAAAATACACATGAGAAAACAAAAGAAAAGCATAAAAAAGTCTATCATCTCACAACCCAAACACAACTGTTAACATTTTGGGAAACATATAATTTAGAGCTCAAAAATATAATTTGATTACTCACATAAACATGATTTCCAACGAAAAGCCATAATTCAAATTCAAAATTTTTTTCAAGTGTTGGAAAGACCAATGAAAAAAATTTTTTATATAATTTCCACATAGAAGTCAAAGATAAATTTGTTTAGTCATCATGAAAAAGAATTTACAATTTGGAAGAAAAAGCTGTTATTATTCACCATTCACAGTAACATCCATCTTCAGTGAACATTCAAGTATGTTCCTATGGTTTCAATGTGTTCCCTCCAAAATTTACATGATGCCAAGGTAATTGTATTAAGGGGTGAGGCCTTTAGGAGGTGATTAGGCCATAAGGGCTCCTCCAATATGAAGGGATTAAAGCCTGATATGGTTTGCCTGTGTCCCACCCAAATCTCATCTTGAATTATAGATCCCATAATTCCAATGTGTTGTGAGAGGGACCCAGTAGAAGATAACTGAATCATGGGGATGATTTCCCCGATACTGCCTCATGGTGGTGAATAAGCCTCACGAATCTGATGGTATTATCAGGGGAAAACCCTTCCACTTAGCTCTCATTTCCTCTGTCTGCCACCAGGCAAGATGTGTCATTTGCCTTCCACCATGATTATAGGGCCTCCCCAGCCACGGGGAACTGTGAAAAGCTATTATAAAAGAGGTTTCAGGCAGCTTTCAGCTGGCTTGCCCTTAGCCTTCCACCATGTGGAAGTGTTTCTCTCCTCTGGAGGTGTGCAGCCATGAGGCCCCACCCTGGAAGCATCCTCCACCTGACAACACAACTGCCAGTGCCTTGATCTTGGATTCCAGACTCCAGAACTGTGAGGAAATAAATTTCTGTTCTTTATAAATTATCCAGTCTCAAGTATTTTGTTATAGCAGCATAAAATGAACTAAGATATACCTCAATAGGAATCTTAGGAATAAATAAACTCTACATTTCTCAGTAGACTGATTTCTTAAAGGATCCAATGACTTCATGTTGACTTAAACTCTATAAAGAGATGCTCTCAGATGCAACCCTTTAGATGTTCCATGATGGCCTCTAATGGTGCTTTTAACTAAGAAAAATATACAAATAGCAAAATGAAAAAGAACTTTGCAAGCACACCTGTCTAACTCTCCTTACTGCAGGCTTTTCTAAGATTCCAGCATCTCAGTAAGTTGGCGGCAGGCTGGATGAGAAGCCAATTCCCGGTCCAGGGTCTTCTTGGTCTTTATTTAGTATTTGACACATCAATATTAATATTATCTAAATAGTAGTATAGAAATGACATATAATTTAGATTATAGGTACCTATCGTTTACACTTCACACTCACGTTTGCTGTCGTTACAAAAATACAAGAGTTTGAATTAGATTCCATGTGCCTCTGCTTCCATTAAGAGCTCTGCATCTTTCTTTCCCCTTTCAACCCTGCTCCCTCCTCATTCCATAGGCACCCAAGTAGAAACTCTGCCCATTCCTATACCACTCTGGTTAAAGCAATTATCATGTTGCTATGAACTGAAAGCTGCTCTCCCAAAAATCATGTGTAGAAGCCTCAACTCCCAACGTGGTGATATTTGAAGACCAGGCCTTTGGGAGGTAATTAGATCACAAGACTGGTGCCCTCAGGATGGGTAGGCCCTTATAAATAGACAGAGAGTTTGTTTTCCTTCTCTTCATCGTGAGAAAAGAGCAAAAAGATCACTCTCTGTAAGCCAGAAATAGAGGTCTTTCAAAAGCCAAATTGACCAGCACCTTGATCTTCGACTCCCTAGCCTCCAAAAACATGAGAAATAAGTTTCTGTTGTTTAAGCCACCTGCTGTATGGAATTTCATTTTAGCAGCCTGGGCTAACTAAGACAGATATCATCCCTCTTCCCCAGTTGATATTTCTCTTTATGTCATTTCAAAACTTAGCCCAGGGTTGCTAGCTAACAAGGAACCTGAACAGGGAGAAAAAAAAGTAAAGGAGCTGTAAAATGATCCAAAGGTAAACTGCCAAGGAGAACAGGTGATGATCAATAGGGAAACGATGGAGAGCAGCCTGATTCTCAGCACCCTGGGTATTTACTTTCTCCACAATGCTTCTCTCTGGGATAATCTCTCCACTTGTTGCCAAGACATTACTTCAAACCACATTGAACACTTTCTAAAGATTAATAAACATTATGTCAAACGATAATCAAAAATGGTTTAAGAAATCCAGTGATACATCACGCTATGCTTGTTGAGGTTTTAAATTTAATTTAGAAGCATTTTGCCTTCTACATTGTTCAAGGTGTTTATAAAATATTATTTTTTAATAATAAATTGAAGGCAGTTTTCATTTTAAAAAAGAAACGGCAGATTGACTATTAATAGACTATCTAAAACAGACCTTAGCAACTTTTTGTCTGAATCCCCTTTACCTAAGATAGCCAAGCACTTGGTAGATACTTAATAGCTATGTGATGAATGGCTGAACACTAACAAGGAATGTTCCTCCATGTTTTATCTTTAATATTCCATCTTCTGAATACTGCTGGAAAACACATGCCTAGACACATCCTATAAGTGGAACCAAACTCTCTCTTCCTAATGAAGTTGCAAAATATATATATAACAAGGTCTAAAAATGTTAAAGTATATTAATTTAGTATTTTAATAAGTTGTTTCCATTGAATCACTTATGAATTTAAAGGTTCTCATAAAAATATAATACATAAGCTTTGAGTGCTTTTATTTATTCATCACGTAATTAATGTAAAATACTAAAATTCCAAAGAATCTTTTTAAAAGAACTTTCTGAAAAGCTCAAACTTCGCTAGAACATTTTACTTTGAATTTAAAAAAAACACTTTTTTCTTGGTCCTTAGTCTTTTCTTCTCGACACCAGTGAGTATACAAACAAACAGTTAAGGGGTAGCATAACACTGTAATCATGGCTAAATTGACCTAGATGAAAACAAGACAAGTCCAAACAAAAACTAAGCACTGAATCAAACACAAGCATCTGGCAGGATTCCCAGAAGGTCACTAAGCTTGGACTTCAGAAAACTGTCAATGTTTCCCGAAATTTTCAAAGATCTCTCTGAGTAGTTCATGGGTAAAAACGAAAATGCCCAAGAAAAAACATGGAGAAAAAATTATATTGAATTATTTGAAGTAACACAGGTGAAAAAATTATCCTTTTCACAACTGGTAACTTCAGATTTATTTTCTTAGCATTGTAAACATATTACTTTCAGTGCTCTTTAATTAAAGAAATATTTTAAGTAAATGTCCCTGAAATTTAACTGGGATCAGTGGAACAGGTATAACTACAGTATTCCAATGGTATTCTGTAAGTTGGATTATGTACCTCTTTGTCAACATTATCTGATTTTTCAGAATGCAAGACAGTTGAATGAAAAATGTACTAAGTAGAATACAAAAAATATGAATTGTTATCCAGTGCCACCACTAACTCTTCATGAGCCCTAAGAGTGACATATCCAAACCTGTTCCCTCATTTATATTAAACAAATTCTAACATCCCTAACCATTCTAAAAATTCTATGAGTACATGAAAATCCTATGGAAATAGTTAGTGTGTAGATATGTTCCAGGGACTCTCTTTATAAATGACATGATTACTTTACTCTTTTCACAATAAATTTCAAACATTCTAACACAGAACACGTCTAAAAAACTGTTCTCAGGTGATTCAAATGTCCAGTCAAGTTTGGGAACCAGTGGGTTAAAGCAGTGATTCCCTAGGTGTGGTCTCTGGCCAGCCACAGCAGTATCAATTGGGACCTTATAAAAATGTTGTTCTTTATATATTATTTTCTGAGAAACTTTAAATACTTCACTTATTCTGAGACAAATTATCCCACTAAATAAAACAGAAAAATCATGAAATGAACACCACATTAATAACCTAAATTACTATCTCCTTTTAGGATCTCACTTTCAGAGGTGAAAACAGAAGAGAGAGCTCAGCTTAAAGCATTCATTAAGGCCCAAAGTAAAATAATAGCACTTACTATGAACCAGGCACTGTTTTAAGAACTTTACAGGCCGGGCGCGGTGGCTCAAGCCTGTAATCCCAGCACTTTGGGAGGCCGAGACGGGTGGATCACGAGATCAGGAGATCGAGACTATCCTGGCTAACACTGTGAAACCCCGTCTCTACTAAAAAAATACAAAAAAACTAGCCGGGCGAGATGGCGGGCGCCTGTAGTCCCAGCTACTCGGGAGGCTGAGGCAGGAGAATGGCATGAACCCGAGAGGAGGAGCTTGCAGTGAGCTGAGATCCGGCCACTGCACTCCAGCCTGGGTGACAGAGCAAGACTCTGTCTCAAAAAAAAAAAAAAAAAAAGAACTTTACATATGTTAACTCATTTACTCCTCACAACAGCCCTACTGAGGTAGGTTCTACTACCCCAATTTTACCAATGAGGAAACAGAAGCAAAAAGTGACTATGTAACTTGTCCAAGTTCAAACAACTAGACAGTAATGAGGTCAGGATTCAGGGCTAGGCAGTCTGGCTGCAGAGCACATTGTCTTTAACCAAGAGTCTATGCAGAAAATTGAGGAATTTGGTCTCATGGTTCATTTTCTTCCTATGAGACTGGACCACTTACCAGAAATAAACATTTCAACTTTGTTTCTCACAAAAATAGTAATGAAGCAAACTAAAGAATTACCATTGCATGCTAAGAAATATAATCCAAAGATAATAAATACAAAATAAAAACACATATCCATTTCCTGTGATAGGTTTTATTCATAACAGTTTCAAGATTGACCTTAATAGTAAAACCATCCACTATGGAACAAAGAGGGCCCTGAAAATGAACCTAAATGAATGCCAGTTAACCCTCATCAAAATATTTCTAAGTGAGCCAGGTTATGTAAACCAAGTACAACTTCTTTATGATCATATCTGCTCTGGACCCTACGTCTATGCGAGGAGAATCATAAAGTCACTGTGGGGCATTGCGATATTGATCATTCCTAGTTGGCCATTCACTGCAAGCAGTGCTGCCACATCTGTCACTCTGAATTGCAACATCATAGACTCTCTTAGCTTTTCAGTTAAGTTATCCAGAACACATCATTTGATTACTGAGAGTCTGAATTTGCTCCTATATATCTCCATTTTTCCCATCAAGAGATATGCCTCTGACCTTCTTTTTCATCCCCACAGCTACTCCTCTTTCCACAGTAAGTCAAATAGAAAACCCTACTTATTATAAATTGTAATTACATTTAGTTTAATAACATTAAATTCTAATTCTAATCATTTTAATAACATTAAATTATAATTTTTAAAGTATCCTAATGAAGATCTGATTTCCTGGAGGACTTACTAACGTGCTTAGATGCTGGAACTTGCTTTATGTTTAGTCTTATAGAAGTCATATAAGATTGGTAACAGGCAGGTTACAACCTCTTGCATTTAAACATGCCAGATGAGTCATAAAAGGCATTCTCAGTAATACACTATTCAACTTATCACTAAAATAAAAGAGAATGGAAATTAATTTCAAAGTACGGAATAATTTGGCATCTTTTTTGGCATTAATACCATAAATATTTTTCACTAGATCTACTTGGTCCTAAGAGGATAATAGAGATCAGTTCCAATCAAATAATGTGAAAGGAATTGATTGTATGCGTGTGTGACTTGAAGTATTTTGAAATTATTGCAGCTAAGAAAGAAAAGGACTCATTACCTCACCTACCCCTTTTGCCAGTTTAGGCTTGTCCATGCTCTGCGTCCTCATTTTGCTTTCTCTTATATTTTCTTGAACAAACCATAATGTAACTGGATAGGGTTTCCTTTATTCTCTCTGTTAAGAACCTAAGAAACACCAGATAGTACTTCTAAACTAGCTCTCCTGAAGACTACACCATGCCACTTTTAGATGCTCTCTCATTATTTGGATTTCCTTTTATAAAAAAAAGTATTCTGAAGAACCAGATTTCATGGCTATTTAAATATGAATGTTAATACATTATAAAGGCTACCAGAAGGTGAAATCCTTCACCACAGTGACTAAAGAAAAACTAGGCTATTGATTTGAAGCTAATCTAACACTTTTTTCCAGAAAGTTCCAAAAAGTATGTAATAAAATTACAAGGATAATCTGAGGATGTCCATATAGTCACCTTCTAAGGGTGCAGTTGGTATTTAAATACAAAATCTAATCATGTGTCAACACAGATATTATTTTAAGGTGTTTGAGGATTATGTTGTTTATGGTATGTATACATGAGTTTGTATTTTAAGCTAACAAATACTTAACTTACTATGCTAGGCACTTTGGAAGCATTATTTCATTTAACTCTGACAACAATGTGAATGTGAATTATGAGGTAAGTGTACTAGTACGCCCCACATTTCACAGATGAGGAAAGTGAGGCTCGGAGAAGCTATGCAACTAACTATCCAAGAGCACAGAGAAGTAGAAGAGCAGATCTTGAACCCAGGTCTGCCTCAGACCAAAGTTCCTGTTCCTAAGCACTATGTAAATTTCCCCCAATTCTTTAAATGCAAGCTTAGTACCTAACCCTTAACAAGTCTATATACCTCAGTCACAAATTGGCACAGAAAAAAAGCAGTTTGGAAAATAAATGTTCTCTGTACAGAAAATCTTGGTAGAGTTAGCACTGTGTTCATTGCAGCACACATGTGCTGGTATTGGAGTCATGCCTATTCCAGATTTTCTTATCCAATGTCAGATTTCTAATCCATTTAAGCCCATTTGCAAAGTCATTCTATTTTTGTACTAATGGCTTAGAAACAGCTGGAACTATTTTAGCCAAAATTTTGAAATCTCAGATATCTATAAAAAGAAAAAAAATGGTCCACTTCAATAATCCAGAGGCCTGCAACACTGAATTCCCTTTGACTAAAGAGAATTGGCATGAATCCCTTAAACCCTCAACTGCTTTAGGAAAAGAAAAAATACTGCATATGAGTTCTGTAACCTGCACTGATGACAGTGATGATACAGGAACATCTCATCAGGGGTCAAAGATTCCTGTTATTACAGCTGGAAGACTCATGTATATTTCTTCCTTGGCTTCATTTCAACTTTTAGAAAAGGAAAAATTCCTATTCTCTCCTAAAGCAAGTATTCAAATTCTACTGCTTAAAAATTATTCGGTGATGGTTAAGTCTCCCCTTTATAAGATCTTTTAAAGTGCCCAGTATGCTTTTTTAAAAAATATGGGCAAAACTCTGCTAATAAATAACTAAAGTTTTTCTGAAAAGTGGTCTGTTGCCTCCTCCCTTGGTGGAGGGAAATTTGCAGGTGTCTTCCCTGATTAAATAAGATCCAACCCAACAGTTTTCAAACTTGAGCAAGCACTAGCGTCACCTGGAGGGCTCATTAAAACACAGGTTTCTGGGCCCCAACCTCAGGTTTTAGGTTCAGTGGGTCTAGGGCGGAGCTAGAGCCCTAGATTTTGTTTGTATTTCTCAAAGTTACCAGGTGCTTGCTGCTGCTGGCCAGATGCCACACAGCGAATCACTGCCGTAGTTCTCTGCTTTCTATAGTCGACTGCACGTTGGAATCACCTGAGAAAAGTTTTAAATATGTTAATGCTCAAAGTCCCACCCCCAGAGATTCTGAGTAATTGGTCTGGGGTGCTGCCCAAGCATCGATTTTTTTTTAAGGTCCCGGAATAAGTCCATAACGCAGCAACCGTAAGGAACCTCTGGCCCACCCAACACAGCCCCAGACCCACAGCTCTGCGCGCTCAGCGCCACGTGTGGACGGACGCTGGAGACCCTTCCAAGAAGCTAAAAGCAGAGGGTGGGGTTGAGCTCAGGGGAGTAAATCAACGCACGTTATCGTACTCAGAGGCCAAACACTCCAAGGCAGGAATCTGCACCCAGAGAACCTCACAAGATTCATTAACATGAAGTAACTTTGCAAGACAAATCCTGACATCTCAGCCTCCAGCCTGGGCGCGGAATTCACCGGACGGTTCACCAACTGCTTTGGCGCAGGGAGAAGACGGCACCCCCGGGAAACCCAAAATGCCAAATTGCAGCCACTGGAGGGCCAGCCCTGAGGCCCCCCGAGATGTCATTCTGGCAGCGAGACGGGAGTAGGAGGTATCTCCTTACCTGGCGCAGTATCCAGGCTCGGGGTTGCAGTCGCTGCCAGCTGAGTGTTGCACCAGGGGGACAGGTATGTTTCAGGCAGTGGCAAGCCCAACCCGAGCAAGACCTGAGCTGAAACAGATTGGCAGCCCTCCGCCCGGAGTCCGTTCTCCCTGCAGCGGCCAGTGCAGAGCGCAGAGGCTCAGAAACTCGCTCTCAGCCCCCTGGAGGCGGAGCCCGGGAGATAAGGTTCGCGCTCCCCACCCGCCCCCTTTCCTTGGCCGAGGACCAGAGGGTGGATTTTGGATCTGGATCTTGAAGGGCGAACTGCTAGTGTCGCCCTGGTGGAAACACTCAGTACAAATCCTGCTAGCATCAGAAAATGCACGATTGAGGACTGAAAACGAGGGTGGAGGAGGACCAGGGAAGCGCGAGGAGAGAGGCAGAATAAGGGACTGCCAGGAAAGCAGGAAAGGCAACTCATTGAAAGGACAAGCACCAAAGGAGGCAAACACGTGGGCAAAACCAGAGCATCGCCTGCACTGATCGAAGGAGGCCTGCCTCCCTCGCCGAAGAAGAACTCCCCTCTGGGGCATCAAGGTCCGTTGCAGCGGACTGATGTTCCTTGCTTTTAACCAAAAGTAATAGCTGCCCCAAAACCTGAGGGAAGTTCACTTTCAGATGGTCAAGTGGGCAGTGACCTTTGAGGACTTAGCAATTACAAGGGAAGCCTCGGAATAAGGTGACAGCCTTATGACAAGATAAAGATTCTGTCTGCTCTGCCCGTTTGAGTCCATTCTTCACAGAGCAGCCAGAAAGTTCTTTAACATTCATGTGCTTTCCCTATTACCTGTCTTTCTTCTTTTCCACCCCACACCCCTCCTACCCCAACACAAACAAGACCTGTTGCCCTTTCTTATACACACCAGTGTGTTCTCATCTCACTAGGCATTTCTTCTGCCTCCAAAACTTTGTCCTATCATAGTTGTCTGCTTCTGTTCATCAAGTTCTCCACTCAAATGACACTTTGAGTGAGTCCATCCTGTATATCCCATCCAAATGGAATGCCCAGCCCCACTTTGGTTTCAACAGATCACTTATTGCTATCTGAAGTTTTTTATACGTTTGTTGCTTGTTTGTTTCCTATCCAACTCAAGCTATGCTCTATGAGGGCAGGAAATTGGTCTTGTTCCCAGCTGTGTTGCCTGAGCCTAGAACAATACCTGGAATACACAAGGTGCTCAATAAATATTGGCTAAATGAATGTGTGAATTAATTTCTTCCCGTGGGAATAGGTTCACAAAGAAATGCCTTCTTCAATAACTAAATCTCACTTAATTCAGGTGTGATACAAACATCTTCGAATTATCATTTCCTGAATTTCCTTATTCATTTATGTTGGATTCTACTGTTATGAAAATATGATAAGAGAACATTGCTTTGGATTTGGTAACGTCTTATTAGATATGACACCAAAAGCAGAAGCAATTCAAGAAAAAGTAAGTTAGACTTCATCAAAATTTAAAATGTTGTGCTTCAAACCACTCTATCTAGAAAGTAAACAGCCCACAGACTAAGAAAATATTTGGATACCATATATACAATTAGATTCTTGTGTACAGATATATAAAAATCTTACAACTCAAGAGTAAAAAGACAATTTAAAAATGCACAAAATATTCAGACGTTTCTCCAAAGACGATCTACTAAATGGCCAATAAGAACATGAATGAATGCTAAACATAATTAGCCATTGGAGAAATGAAAATTAAAACCACAAGCAGATACGCTTTATACCACTAGGATGGCTAAAATAAGAAAGACAAACAATAAGTGTTAGGGAGGATGTGGAGAAATTGGAACACCCATGTATTCCTAGTGGGCTTGTAAAAATGATTCAGCCACTTCGGAAAACAGTTTGCCATTCTCTAAAATGTTCAATGTAGAGTTAACATATGACCTGATAAATTCATTCTTCAGTAGATAGCCAAGAAAATCAAAAATGTATATCCACATCAACACTTGTATATGAATATTCATAGGAAAGTTACTTATAAAGCCAAAGGTGGTAACAACCCAAATGTCTATCAGCAGATGAATGGATAAGAAAAGTGTGTTCTATCCCTACAATGGAATATTATTCTGCCATAAAAAGGAATGAAACGCTACATACTAAAGCATGGTTGAACCTAAGCATGTTAACTAAAGAAGCCAGTCACAAAAACAAAACAAAACAAAACAAAACACTTACTGTATAATTCTGTCAATATAAAATGTTCAGAATAAGCACATCCATTAGAATAAGCACATTAAATCGAAGGGCCTAACACATAATAACTGTATTCTATCTAAGAGGATATGACCTATGTATTCTATCTAAGAAAATATAACAATCCCAGTTTCCAGACTTCTCTTAAAAGTGATATGTTCATTACAACAATCATTCTCTTAGCAACCTCTGATATTTCTTTAAGTGCTGCACAAGTCATGAATTCATAGCCCTACCCTGAAAATAACTGGGAAATATTTCAGATGCTCACTGCTGAACTATAGACCTTGGGCTGCTGTTTCCAGAAACATTACAGCCCAGAGGCCCATGATTTTACAGGAGTGATTGTAGTAGTCCTTGGTTTGGGTTCATATGATAACATCACTGGGACATTCAACCTGCCAGTGTCCACATGGACTGGTTTACACATGAACCTTTGAACCAATGGGGCCAGTTAGAGGTCTCTCCAGGACTTTGGAAGGAAAGAGAGTTAGTTAGTTGTTTTCTTAGATTGTGAACTCCAAGTACCATGTAAGCCTAGCTCTTCCTAGGAGAGACACTGACTGAGAATGAAGCCAACAAAGAGAAAAGTAGAACTCAAGAAAGACAGAAAACAAGATACTGACATCATTAGAGTAGCTACATTCAGCCGTTACTGAAACTAGGCCTACTTCTATATTTTTTCCCAGTGAGCCTTTTTTGTTTAAGCTCATTTGAATTGAGTCTCTGTTGTTCTCAACCAGAAGAACTCTAAACTGAACACCCAAAACCAATTCAGATACTGAAAGACTCTTAAGAAAACAGAAGGTCCATATAAAATCCTTTTGTATCTTAAATTCTGCTCAGACATTTTGCTTTAAATGTTAAATATCAATGCTTAAAAGAGCTTGGCAAAAATAATAACTATTTTAATAAGTTCTCTTAAAAGTCCAAAACTCCAAGGAAATTTGACTGATTCTAATTTGGTTGAGTCACCTGCAAGTCTTACTTCTGAAGCATGTTCTTAGATCCAGATATAACACCCCAAATTGACAGGTAAAGATGAAAAAAATCACACATATACACTGAAGTGTAGTCACAGACTACTTGGACATAATTCTTCTATTTTATCATCCTCAATTTCAGAGTCCCAAAATCTTCTCACCAAGAGAACATTGAGTGAAATCATATTTTCTAGGGTTTAGCTCACATTTCTTATATTTTTATCTTAGGGCTGAAAGTCCAATTCAACTTTCCTCACATTAAACCATAAGTAAAAATAAGAAACTACCTTATTTCTAACTAGCTATAGAGATGATTTCCTATTAGGCCTCTTCTTACAGAAACTCGTCAAGAGATGATTCTTTGTGGTAACCCAGTGAAGAGGGAGGACAAGAGGTGGTTGACCTCTGTGTTGAAATTGTTTATATACAAGCATCCTCAAAGCAGAGGGAAGATATATTTTTTGTTAGTTAATTTATTTTGACTGAAATGTATCTAAAGTGAAAGCACATGGCAAGTACTGGTTTCCCCTTGAATTACGGTTAAACCTTGAAAATAGAGGTTTATCAATAAGGATTCTATAAGCACTTGAATTCTTTACAGACATGGTTAGTAACAGACTGGGATCAATAACAGAATTAAATTTCTATTAATTTTGAAGTTAACTTATGAGTATATATCAAAATAATTGTTTATAAAGCTCCCTTGGTTGGATGTGTATGAGCACATGTAAAAAAATGGGAAATATTTGAGAATACTGAAGTTATTTGGTGTGTTTTTCTAAAAGCTATAAATATCCCAGCTTCTTAACTTTTCTTAAAGGCCATATTTTTATTAGTCCAGCCATTCTCTTAGCAGTCCTCGTTTTCTTCAAGTGCTGCAAAGGTCTCCAGCTAATTTTTCATGCAGAAAATCAGTGAAGACTACTTGGAGAAGACATCCCACAGTATGCTGCTTGCTTCAGAAAAGAAAAAGAATCCTGTACTACTTAGTTTCACAAATTCTCATTAATTATCCCTAGATTTTTACCTGATGTAAATGACGAGTTGATGGGTGCTGACGAGTTGATGGGTGCAGCACACCAACACGGCACAAGTATACACATGTAACAAACTTGCACGTTGTGCACATGTGCCCTAGAACTTAAAGTATAATAAAAAAATATTATCCCTAGATTTTTTTTCTGTCATGATAAGCCATTTATGATCCAACTCGCATTATTTTCTTCAGGTAAATGACCCAGCACTCATTCCCTTCTATTTCAATTCTGTTTAATTTCAAATACTCTACTATACAGGTCACTTTGATTAGATTTAAGAGATATTTCATTATATGTCATATGAAAAATTAGGATGATGGATGAAATGCTGTCTATGGCTCTTTCCAGCTCTAATTGCTATGGGGTCGGTCAAGTCATAATCATAATCATACATTACAAGCCGCATATTTTATTTCTCGTGTTCTATAAACCATAGGTAATTGAATAAATAGTCTTCTAAATTCATAACTTTCTTTTTCAATTCTGGGTATAAAATCTTTTTTTCCTAACCTTATAGAGTGATCATTCTTGTTAAGAGGGTGTGTGTGTGTGAGTGTGTGTGTTTAGTGTTTGTATGGATTTTGCCTCAGTCTAATTGCATAGAGCGCTGTGAGGCGAGTCTTTTCTTAATGATATGAATGCCTTTTTTATCAGATGTTATGTCTAGAACTTGTCTTCAGAAATTAGGCCACTTGCCTGCATTACATCCTGTTGTAAGGAACAGAGAGGGAAATATCTCCTTCCTGCTCTGCCAACGATTTCTCTGGCTACAAGCATACTTAGGAAGCCTTATGTAGCAGCAATGGGTAGGCATGAATGCCTTGGCTCTCTGCGTGTCATATTTACAAGGATGCCAAGTTATTAAAACAGAGCAGTTCCTCTGCTGTGGCAGAGTCATCTTCTGGATCCTATATATCTGGAAGATGTGGCTTCACCCTCAATGCTTCTAAAAGCTCATGTCTGATAAGTCTTTGGGGGCTGAATTCAAGAAAGCCACAATGTATCTGGTAAGGTCCAAAAGGAACCCATCCCTGCTTCTCACCACAGCTGCTGTCTGAGAGGAGGGGACGGCACAGGATGGGCTCCACAGGGTTCTTCTAAACCTGAACCGCAACAATTCTAGGAGGTCTGCTTGACTTCACTGGAAGAAAGGCCCTCACCCAAGGTTCTCAGTGATTGCTGAAGTCTAAGGATGTAAGAGGATACTTCTAGACTCTCCCTGTGAATTATTCTGATGTTTTCCTAAGGAAAAGTTAAGAAGCTTTTGAACAGTTTTAGTTGAGACTTTAGCCCATTAAATAGTTGCTGAACAAAGAAATAAGGTTCTCTAGATGACAACGAGGTTAAAGACCAGGCTAAAATTACTAAAGTCAATTCAATGGTCTCATAACACTTCTCAGCTCCAGCTGCTCTCACTGTGTTCTTTACAGATCTGGAAAACTTAATCTGAAGATGATCTTATAGGGCTTCTGATGCGACACTTTTATTTCTGGTGGATATAGGGTTGTGAACAGAGATGAAAAATACTCATCTCATAAACAACATTGTGTTTTCCTTTCAAATCCTAACAGAATGTATCTTAATTCCAGCATTTTCATTCTAGGTGAAAATTTGTTTTGTGACAGTTTCTTACTTTTTAAAAAAGTTCCCCATGGATGGAAAAAAAAATTTAATTCGCATCAAATTAGATTGTTGAAAACTTAATAAGCAAATACTCAAAATCAGCATAACTTACGTGCAGTATTGAAAGTAAAGCTTCCAATAAGAAGAGATTCAAAGCTGTACTCTATACAATATAACTCACATTAAAGAGGGTAAAATATAGACTGAAGATTTTGAAGTCTAATTATTTGTTCTCTCATTTCTCTGGCCAAATAATATTTTAAAAAAAAAAAAAAAGGGTTATGAGGCCCCTTTCATGGTCACTGCTATATTCTTCGCAGTCCCACGTGTGAGTGAAACTAACATGTTCAATGTTAGTTGAACAATGCTTCATTGTTCAAGAGGCCGATAAATTTATCAGTTAAAGGAGAAATGAGCATGGGCAGGTTCAGTTAGAATTTGTCCATAATCAATCATTCAAAATACAAGTAAATTCATGTCATTGCACAGAGGAGCTCTAAATTTAAGTTTATACAAAATCAGATACAGTCTCTGATGAATCTTATATTTTCCATAATATAAAGAAAGATTTCTCCATTAAACACTGATTTACAATGTCTGGGGAGTAAGCAAGTTCTATGAGATCTCACAACAGGATGTGTCAAAAGCAGAAGCTGAATAAATGTAGGGCTGTGTTGAAAAAAGAGATAAAAATCATAAAGCATGGGAATCTTATTCTCCCAGAAAATTCTCACTACTAGCAAGTTTGGACCTGATTAACACTTTGTTTTATTATTGCACTTAAAATAGTTTAAGGCAGGGTACTATGGAGCTTATTTTGTCAAAGGAAAATGTTTGTAGCTCTCATATGGTTCTAGTGAGAGTATAACTTAGTTTGAGCTTTTTGGAAATAAATTTGGCATTATGCAGCAAGAGCCTTAAAATATTCATAACCTTTAACAAAGTAATTCTGTTTTTAGGAAAATATCCAATAGAACAATCAGAAAAGTAGGTAAATATTTGTATACAAGATATAAATATATTAACACACAAATATAATATTAACACATTCTTTATAATGGGCAAGAAAAAAATGAAGAAAGAAACCCAGAAGCCCCCAAATTGTGGATAGGTTAAATCAGGGGTTAGCAAACATTTTCTGTAAAGACCCAAATAATAAATATTGTAGGCTATGCTGTCAATTTTATAATCACTACTCTGTCATTGTTCTGTGAAAGCAGCCACAGAAAATAGTAAATAAGTGGATATCACCATATTCCAATAAACCTTTATTAATGAACAGTGAAATTTAAATTCATGTAATTTTCAAATATCATAAAATATTCATTTAATCTTTTCAACAATTTAAAATGTAAAACCATTTTAGCTTATGGGCTTCACAAAAACAGGTGGCAGGTCAGATTTGTCAACCCCTGCATTAAATTATAGTGTCATCATTAAAATTTATGTTCATTATTTCATCAGTCAGAAATTATACAATGAGAGAGAGGAAAACTAGAAGATAATACATGGGTATTTACGGATTGAGGATATGGATAATATGGGTAATTTTTCTTTTATTCTTTATGTTTCATATTCTTGAAGTTTTTTACAATAAGTACATCTTATTTTGTGATAAAATGATATTCTTAAGGGGTGCCTTTTGATGAAAATATTCATTTCTTTCTCATTCTTTAAACATTACTCAGAAATTTTGGACTTTCTGAAATTCTTGACAACATTCACAATGTATTTTTAGCAATAACTTTTAAACAACACCATTTTTTTAAGCAGTAGCTAATAATTTATTTATTTTCAGGGGTACATACTTCTTAAAATTAAATACTTAGATTTTAGCCCTAAAGTCAGAGTCTGCCCTATGCTCTTTTTTTAGGTACCCTTCAGCCTCTGCCCAGCTACTTAGCAAATGCATACTGCCAAGCTCCCCTGAAATTGCACTAAAACACCTCCAACTACTCCACTCTACCTGCATCCAGTGGAGGACCTCAAATGCATCTGTCTAACCTTAGGTGCTCACCAGTCAAAGGCCACACACATGCACTCTATTTGCGCATCTCTAGACCTGTTATTAGCTCACAGGTGGCAAGCTACCTGTCACTTGTTGAGTCAGTGCTGGCAAGTTTTTAACTGATAATGGCTCACTTTGTAGGACCTCCAGAAATATTTTTATATTTATTTTAAAGAAGCTTTGGAATCTTCATATCTTAATTCAGTTGAATAATTAGCTGATAAGCAATTTTCAGGCATCCAAGCCAGCATTTCTCAAATGTGTTTCACAAACATGTGTCCTATGAAATATTTCAAGAAAAAAACAACAGATCTGTATTCGGATTATTTCGAGAGCTGCTGCATACAATATCTCATCTCCTAAGGTTTACAGTTCATTATTAACATATTAAGGGCTCTGCAAAATCCAAAACTAAAAATACCCATTTAACTTTTATTCCTTGTATCCCAAACTTATTTGTACTCCCCCTTTGTTTTAATAGGAACACATAGACATTCAGGAGAAGCAGTGTTCTCAAGGAACTCTTGGAGATACCCTGACTTGGCCAGTAGAAGAAATGATTTGGGAAGGGGAGAATAGAATAATGAGTTCTAGCATCCCTCAAAGCATTCTACATTGGATTGTGATGGTCGGAGACACTGAGACAGAACCATCCTGGCCTGGAGTTTACTGCATTCCCCCAATGCTTCTTCAATGCTGCCATTTGCATTTCTACTTAGACTACTGAGTGCCTTCCACTCCCTCCATCTCCATTTGTTGCTTTTCCTTCCATTCATCTCTCTGACTTCACACTACTGGCGCTATCATTCTACTACATTCCCATCATTGCTGAGTGCTCACTCACTAATTATGTATTTAAATTTGAATTGAAAAATCATAGCTTCTCCTGGCTGCTTCCAAATATTAGGATATGTTTTCAGTATTTATGAGAAACACAACTGACATTTTAGAAAATTACATTCTGTCTGCAAAACATATGTATCCAACTGTGATGAGATTAGATGTTCTTGCATTTATTTTTCTAAGAATTGGGCACATCCAATATAGTCTTCTCTGAATGCATTTCATTGTTTCTCTTTCGGCAGTATCTTTCAAAAGTCCTATCACTTGGGAGAGTTATGCATTATACTTTAATTTAATTAATAGCTTCTTAGAAAAACATGCACTTTTCCCAAAAGCAAAATGCTACAGTCAATCTGCAAAGGACATAGAATATTGCTGCTACTTTCATAAAACCAATTATTTCAGACGCAAATATGTGCTCTCTATAACTAGAGCTTAAAGAAACACATGGCACACAGCCAGTTCAGCCTTTGCTTTCTGTGCCGTAATATGATATACTGGAGTCATTCTGGGCATTTTCAGATGTCTCATTATTGAGGAGAGAAAGCATGGCATACTTTCCCACATTAACCTTTGAATTCTAACCCAGAGTGTAGATGTGACCCACTACCTCCCCTCCACACACACAGCATGTTTCAAACTCAACAAAAGTGAAAGAGACTTGGAACCAAACAATGAGTTCAATTTAACAGGAGAATATTCCTTTAGATTGTAGAATTAAGTTATATTATTTTTTATCCTCCCTCAAGACACAACTCTAAATGACTCTGTAACCATGGACTTAACTCACAAGAAAGGCTTGGATAAAAATAATTAAACAAAAGATGTGAGGTACTATTATATTATTACAGAAAACATGGAATCTGGCCAGGCGCAGTGGCTCACGCCTGTAATCCCAACACTTTGGGAGGCCAAGGCACATGGATCACCTGAGGTCAGGAGTTCGGGAGCAGCCTGGCGAAACCTTGTCTCTACGAAAAATACAAAAATTAGCCAGGCATGGTGGTGTGCACCTGTAATCCCAGCTACTTGGGAGGCTGAAGCAGGAGAATCGCTTGAACCCAGGAGGTGGAAGTTGCAGTGAGCCCAGACCACACATCTATACTCCAGCCTGGGTGACAGAGCAAGACTCTGTCAAAAAAAATAAAGAAGGAAAAGAAAAAAAAGAAGAAAAGAAAAGAAGTAGAAAAGAAGAAAGAAAGAAAGAAAGAAAGAAAGAAAGAAAGAGAGAGAGAGAGAGAGAGAGAGAGAGAGAGAGAGA
>NW_016810922.1:756903-774656 GCF_001698545.2 Rhinopithecus bieti | reverse complement strand
TTTTTTTTTTTTTTTTTTTTTTTTTGTGATAGTATCCTAAATGGACAAATAGTTAGGCAATACTGCAATAACAAATCAGTCCCAAAATTACGGTGGGCTTAAATCAACAAGGGATTATTTCTTGTTCTCACTACAGGTGGTTCAGCGGGAAGCTCTACCTGGGGAATTGGGTGGTGGGAGCTTTACCATGTTGTATTCCATTCATCTGGAAGATGTGGTCTCTGATCCCCGCAGCAGAGGAAGAATGTGGACTTTACCTGCCTCAGCTCTGAAGTGACACATGTCACTTTCTCCACATTTTATTATCCAAAACTGCAAGAGGATTAGGAAATATGGAAAAGAAAATGGAATCTTTGATAAGCTTACTGTCTCTGCAAAACTTACATATAAATAACAACTGAATAGAACAGATAGAAATTTTAGTTATTAATGCATTCAATTTCTCAAAGCTAGGGTCTTTCTTATCCCTAGGCTTTCAAGTATGTTTCCTTTGCCTGACATAGTCACCATAAATGTGTCCCACCCTAAATGCTACACCTGCAAAATACTACCGAACCTTAAGGTTTTGGGCTTAAATAGTATTTCTTTGAAATTCTTAAATAATCCTCCTTCTCTCAACTTAGACCATCCTCTGTACTCTCATTCACTATTCCCACAATAACAGTAGCTAACATTTACTAGTGGCTAGCTAGTAAATACTGTAAGCATCTACTCCACGACAGGCACTGTTCTGAGAACTTTATATTTAATCCTCACAATAAGCCAATGGCATGGTATCTTAGTCTGAGCTCCCTAGAAAACAGAGCCTCGGCCAAAAGCATAATGCTAGCCCTGTAGAAAGTGGACAGTCCCCAGGAAGCAGGAGGGCAAGAAGACAGCAATGTGTCAGGAAAGAAGGGGAACATATTATAATTAGATTTAGGTCTGTTTTTCTTCTGTAGATCTGATCTAAAATTGTATTTTATTCGTCAAAGTTATACTAGAATATAAAATATTCTAGCATATTTTATACTATTAGGGACTGGGATACAGAGCTGGCTACAGCTTTGTGACAAGCTACAAATTTACAGGAAATCAAGCAATTTGGGGAGGTAGAAACGCACTGCAATGAATCTAAAAATCCAACCTCTCTCTAATTATACAAGCAGCAGCCACCATGCAGCTCCCAGGTCTACAGTAGTGGCAGCAGCCTGGTTCTATGCCCAAGGGAAGATGTTACAAGGACTACTCCAGCTAGAAAGCAAGGTGAGGACACAGATCTGGTGTGCTACAGCAACCAAATTCAGAATAATTTGGTTCAGGTTCTTGTAATTTATTTCCAGTTTTCAGATGAAGAAACTAATGCACAAAAATATATAATCTTGAACAAGGTTACACAGCTAGAAGGTGACATGGGATGCAAACCCAGAAATACTGGCCCTAAACCATACAATCCCAACCACTCCACTCCTGCAAGAATGCAGACTCCACAAAAGCAATAACTGCTTTATTCCTAGCACCTAGCACAAATACAGAGTCTAACGCATAGTATGCTTAATAGATACTTGTTGAATGAATGAATTAATAAGTGAATGAAAGAATAAGTTTTTAAATCAGTGGTATTTCATAAAGGGCCAAAGAAATTAATATGAAGGAGAGGTTACATTTCATTAGGATACTCTGGAATGGTCTATGGCAGAAGTAACATATGAGCTAGATCTTCCAAAGATTTAGAGAAAGCTCTGACCCAATGACACAAAGGCCATGTTTGGAGATTGTGGTTTTACTACAGGAAGTATTGCAATACTCTATGGAGTAGTGAATGGATAATGGAAATATGGGTGTGGTGGGAAATAAGACTTAAAACGCAACTTGGTATCAATTGTTGGAAGCTTGCCATCTTCAAGGTGAACAAGACGTTTAAGCTGAAGATAACTCAAAAACTGTGTTCATTACAAAAGAAAGTCCCACTCAAAACAATGCCCACAGTCAGGGAAGCGAAGCGTATGTCCCCAGAATATTCCCAAATCACAGCTCACTTTAGCTGTGTTTCATTCTGTATTCTAGGAACCCACAATCATTCATTCTGTTTTAGGCAAAAGTTCTATTTTGTTGTTACCCAAACCTCTATGGCTTAATGTGAAGCTATGTTCTTGCTTTCTATCAAGAGAAATGAAAAACAGCTGCTTAACATTCTTGCTACAATAATCTTCATACAATTCATGCGGTTATTTAAACATTTTCGTGATATTTGATCATTAATCCTGCACAAAACATAAAAAGACACCACAAGAAAATCATAGAAGAAAGAACAAATGATAATATTAGCTTCAGAAAGAGAAACACTCTCATACACAAACACAGACACACACACAAACACACAAAGATGAAAATATCTATAAACAATGAAATTATGTTCCCTTTTAGGACAATTTCTCTGTTTATAATGTTTTCCTTATGATATGTAGCACATAAGACATATTTATCATATGTCTTTATGATGAATGAAGTCTCCTTGGAACTATTTATATCACACATGGAAAGCAAATTGCTGGAATAAATGTTTATTTAGCAACATAAACATTTCAAATAAATCCACAAGAAAAGGGTTTCATAACACGTCCATTCCCATTTGCATTTCAATTTGGTTAATGTCTTCATACATCAGTAGAAGCAACATAAATGGAATAACCACAAATCACCCTCCAGAAACCTACTCTTATCCCACCACTTCTCTCAGACTTAAGCATCTTGTCTACCTTGGATACTATCCCCTGGCTTTCCTTCTACTTTTATGGTGGCTCTTTCTCATTCATTTTGGGATGTTTATTCCTATCCACCCAACAATTAAATGTCAGAATCCAAGACACTCAAAAATCAATCCTAAACAATCTCCCCCTTTAATCCGATACTGCCTCACTAGAAGTTTTTATTCACATGACTCACAAATTTATGTCTACTTGAGGACCTGGCCTCTAAAGTTGGGACCCATTTAACTAG
Organism: Rhinopithecus bieti; assembly: GCF_001698545.2. Classification (NCBI taxonomy): domain Eukaryota; kingdom Metazoa; phylum Chordata; class Mammalia; order Primates; family Cercopithecidae; genus Rhinopithecus; species Rhinopithecus bieti. The sequence goes on along the minus strand of NW_016810922.1, from coordinate 771,677 downwards.
TTGTCAGTGTGATATTTCCATCAAAATGCCTACAAGCCACCTATAATTTAACATTTCAAAAACTGAATTTATTATGCATATACCTCAATCCAATACTAGTCTGATGTTCTTCTGTTTCATACCATTCTCTGTACACCCTAAATTTAATGCATATCATCTGAACTCCAAGTTCTATAAATGTTATCTTCTAAATATTTCTAATCTATTCACTTCTATCCTTCACCATCACCATCAACTAAGTCCAACATACTGAAGTGGTGTGTTGAGTGAGACTTTCCTGTTTCTCAGGAGTCATCATAGTTCTTGATGAAGGGCATTTTCTCTCTTCTACCAATAGCAAAGAGAAGGTGCCTCACCCAAACAAATGTGAAAAAGACTATAAGAAAATAGAGGTCCCTACAAGAAAGAGAGAACAAGATCTCATTTCACAGTAGATGCCTGCTTAGATGGAGATCTTTTGGATTTTCTCACTGTGCTTATTTGAGCAGGAGGAGAGGACAGTTGAAAGGAGATGGCAAGACTAAGACAGGGGCTAGAAGTGGAAGTCTTCAAGCTCCTTGGAAAAGTAAGACTGTATGAGTTTTCCATGGGTCAAGTGGCTGTCCCACAAATCTTGATGGGGACCCTAAGCACAAGAAGCTCTGGGGTAGATTGTCCAGAACAGATGCTAAATGGGGAGCGGAACAGGTAATGGAATATACATACATGTTCATCATGAGAAGCCAGAATTTGCATGCCTTTTACACTTGAATCACTAGAGTCTGGTCAGTGTTAGTCCAAAAAACTGTGGGAAACAACAGCTCAAGGCCAACAACAGAGCCAACTAAGGAGACAACTGTCTCTTTCCCGTCCTTCCTACTGTTCTACTTACCAGAAGGGTCTGATTCAAGGGCAGATAATGATACTCCCCATCCCCACTGCAAAGTGAATCTAAAGTCTATTTCAAAAACACTTAGTGCATAAGCAAAATCCCTTTACTTAAAGAAGACCTATATCCCATGGTTCCCACTGGTGACAGATCACACCATCTTATCCAGTGGACAATAGACCTGCCTCTACCTTCACAGTAGATGCCTGCTTACATCTGCTTACATGGAGATCTTTTGGATTTTCTCACTGTGCTTATTTGAGCAGGAGGAGAGGACAGTTGAAAGGAGATGGCAAGGCTAAGACAGTGGCTGGAAGTGGAAGTCTTCAAGCTACTTAGAATATTAAGACTAATTAAAAATAAACTAAAAGACCTCCATCTTTTAGTTAGATCTTTTATGTGCTTCTTCCATGTTCAAAAGGTCTGTTTGTTTGTTTGGGGGAGGATTTAACACTACTTGTTGACAGAAACATTTTAGGAAAAAATATCTTCCTAGATAGTTTGAAAATATTAAATAATGAATAAAATGATTGATGCTACCTGAAATCTTATAGTGCAAAAGCTTTAGAAGAAAATTATATTCCATCTATCTATGAGAAGAAAGATTAAGTAAATACATATTCATAACTAAAGTTTATTAAAGATTAAGTTTAACTTAAAAAGGCCCATGAACCTTGCCTCAGCAGTTGTTAAAGGCTCTGTTCCAGTGCTTTTAATGAGGCAATTTTACTCTGGGTAACCAGTAGCCTTTATAGGCCTGTAATCTAACAAAACATGCTAACACAATTATGATTTACAGCTTAATTAATGCTGATGACAAAAGACAGTGAATTAGTCAGTATTATCTTAGGTCATGTTCATTCTTCCCACCAAAAATCAAAGCAAAAGTAAAATTCAAAAGTCTGAAGATAAATCAGCTTCATGAATGTCATAAACATCTAATATAAAATTAGAAAACAAAATCTTTTTAGAAAGTACTGAACATTCTAGAAAACGAGCTGGCAAACTACAGCCTTTGGACCAAATCTGGGCTGGTACCTGTGTTTATAAATAAAGTTTCATTGGAACACAGCCATGATCTTTTTTTGTTTTTTGTTTTTTGAGGTTTCTCTGCATATTGCCTACAGTTGCTTTCACCCTGTAGGAGCAAAGTTGGGTAGTTGTGACAGAGACTGTATGGAAACAGAGACTGTATGGAAACAGAGACTCTATGAGCAACAAAGCTTAAAATATTTACTACTTGGCATTTTACAGAAAACGTTTACTGACTCCTGCTAGATGCAACGCAAAATCTCCAGCTCTGCTAAAATGACTATTTTTCTTTGAAAGAAAAGTACCTAAGTAGATGCCTTTTCTGGTAAGATTCATTTAGATGGATTGATAGAATAAATAGATCTGCAGATAGACAGATAAACTCTCCACTTTAGTAATATTTTGATTCTCAGTGTCTGAAGGAGATACATAAAGGACATTAAAGGTGTTCTTCTAATCTTATTTTAAGAATCACTTTATTCTTTAAAGAATGTATTGAATGAAGATTATTTACCTCAAATTGTGTTCAAGAAATGAAAATAATTTTACTATTCCTTTCCTTTGTGCAGTTAACTATTAATAACTCATATTAACTCAGTCACATCTATATATTATTCCCAGTAAACAGCTCAGGACAGAATGTACATATTTATTTTTAAAATCCTGTTAACTTAAACTTGACTTTAGTTTAATGAGCAGATAATGAGCATCCTCTTCAACTCCTCTTCCACAGAGAGTCTAGATGATTAATCTTAATTCTCTATATGGCAGACATTCATCAAAATATGTTGTGTGCTTCACTTTACTTAAAATACATAAGGTGTCATGAAAGTTGTAAGTTGATATTCAAAACGATAATAATAATAGTCAACACACATTGAGAGTCAACAAAGTACCAAGCACTGTTCTAAGAGTGTACAGCAGAGTCTGTCCTGCTCTTCATCAAACCTGCTTCTTCCTCTTCCTAGGGACACTGCCTGGATTCTGGTCAATGGAATATTCCTGTGCATAAAAACTTCTCATGCATAAAGCTCCATGCTTTCTCCTTTTCACTGATTTGATAGAGATGAGCCCAACAACCTGAGAAATCACTGTTGAAGATAAGTGAGCCCCAAGATGGAAAAAAACTGGGTCCCCAAGCACAGTTTAGAAGAGAGTCTCCTGGCTGGGCACAGTGACTCACGCTTGTAATCCCAGCACTTTGGGAGGCAGAGGTGGGCGGATCACTTGAGGTCAGGAGTTCGAGACCAGCCTGGCCAACATGGCGAAACCCCATCTCTACTAAAAATACAAAACCTAGCCAAGCATGATGGCAGGTGCCTGTAATCCCAGTTACTCAGGAGGCTGAGGCAGGGAGTATCACTTGAACCTGGGAGGCGGAGTTGCAGTGAGCCATCACACCAGTGTTCTCCAGCCTGGGCAACAGAGCAAGACTCTGTCGAAGAAAGAAGAAGAAGAAGAAAGAAGAAAGAAGGAAGAAGGAAGAAGGAAGAAGGAAGAAGGAAGAAGGAAGAGGAAGAGGAGGAAGAGAAGGAAGAGGAAGAAGAGGAGGAGGAAGAAGAAGAAGAAGAAGAAGGAGGAGGAGGAAGAGGAGGAGGAGGAAGAGGAAGAGGAGGAAGAGGAAGAAGAGGAAGAAGAGGAAGAGGAAGAAGAGGAAGAGGAAGAAGAAGAGGAAGAAGAGGAAGAGGAAGAAGAGGAAGAGGAAGAAGAAGAGGAAGAGGAAGAAGAAGAAGAAGAGGAAGAGGAAGAAGAGGAAGAAGAAGAAGAGGAAGAGGAAGAAGAAGAAAGAAGAAGAAGAAGAAGAGGAAGAGGAGGAAGAGGAAGAGGAAGAAGAAGAAGAAGACCTCCTATCTAAGCAGATTTCTTATCCGGGGGGGAGGAGGATAAGATGGCCAACTAGATACAGCCAGAAAGCACCACTCCCACTGAGAGAGACCAAAATATACAGTAAGCAAACATACTTTGAGCAGACCTGAGAGTACAGCCTCCACTGCCCAGTCTTTGTGCTTTGCTCCACCTGAGTACTTTCCCAGTGGCCTGAGAGCACTTTGGATCCCCCAGCACAACTGGAGCTACATCCCAAGGGTCCAGAAGATGGAACCAGAGGCTGTTCTCAGTATTCCAAAGCTACTGTGCCGAGCTGGAAGTGCCAAGCTGAGATGTGTGGTGAGAACTAAAGCAGGGGAGGAGCCCCCACTCTCAGAGCACTAAGAGGGGTGAAATTCATGGGTTCATAGGCCGACATGGGAGCGGGGCATGCTTCCATTCATAGGTCCAGTCCAGAAAGAGTGTAAGCTATTGCCCTGCCATGGCCTCTACCCAAAGTAGCCCCAGAGCCCAGAACATCTAATAAAGGAAACCTGGGGAAACATGGGTGTGGTTTCAGTGATCAGAATGAGCTTTCCCAAGACCTGAGGAGGGAATCATGTCTCTCTAACCCCCACTACAGAGCATGGTTGTGAACACGAGGAAACACAAAAGAGCCATGTGGCCAAGTAAGAGCCAATCTTCCTGCCACTACTCTTAACCATCACCTAATGAATCACAACTCAAACCACAACACCAAAAATATTCTGTCAATATACATCCCTGTGAAACCAAGGGCAAGAATCCAGACACAAATAAAGATCCTGTACTGAGCCGTGGCCCTCTGAAAGTACTTAGAAATGAAGTCAATTGACTATACTCAACTTACACCACAGGTAAAGGAACACCAGTACTCTCAGGTAGGAAAGAATTAGCAATAATTAGCAATAAGAACTCTGGCAATTCAAAAAGGCAAAGTGTTCCCTTACCTCCAAACAAGCCCAGTAGCCACCCAGAAGTGGTTCTTAATCAGAATGAAATGATAGACATAGAAATCAGAATCTGGATGGTAGGGAAGCTCACTGAGATACAGGAGAAAGTTGAAACTCAATCCATGGAATCCGGTAAGATGATCCAAGAGCTGAAAGATGAAATAGCCATTTTAAGAAAGAACAAAACTGAATTTCTGAACTGAAAAATTTACTATAAAAATTTCATAATACAATTGGAAGTATTAACAGCAGAATAGACCAAGCTGAGGAAAGAACCTCAGAGCTCAAAGACCAGTTCTTCAAATCGGCTCAGACAAAAATAAATCAAAAACTTCTAAAATGAACAAAACATCTGAGAAATATGAGATTATGTAAGGAGAACAAACCTACAACTATTGACACTCATGAGAGAGAAGGAGAGAGAATAAGCAACTTGGAAAATATATTTAAGGACATAGTCCTCAAATTTCCCTAATCTTGCTGGAGAGGTAACATGCCAATTCAAGAAATAAAAAGAACCTCTGCTAAATACTATACAAGAGAATCATCCCCAAGACACATAGTCATCAGATTCACCAAAATCAACATGAAAGAAAAAAATCTTAAAGGCAGCTAGAAAGAAGTGATGGGTCACAAACAAAGGGAACCCCATCAGGCTAGCTTGGACCTCTCAGCAGAAACCATAAAAGCCAGAAGAGGTTGCAGGTCTATTTTCAGCATCCTTAAAGAAAAGAAATTAAAACAAAGAATCTGATATCCTATTAAATCAAGTTTCATAAGCAAACGAGAACTAAAATCCTTCTCAGATAAGCAAACACTGATGGAATTCATTTCAACTAAATCAGACTTACAAGAGGTTCTTAAGAGAGTGCTAAACAAGGAAACAAAAGAACAACATCTGCTACCACAAAAGCACACTTAAGTGCATAGCCCAGAAACACTATAAAGCAACTACATGAACAAGTCTACAAAACAACTAGCTAACAATACAATGACAAGATAAAATTTCACATATCAATACTAGCCCTTAAGGTCCCTGCCCCACTTAAAAGACATAGAGTGGCAAGCTAAATAAAAAGACAAGACCCAACCATCTTCTGGCTTCAGATACCCATCTCACATGTAATGACACCCACAGGTTCAAAGTAAATAGAGAAAGATCTACCCTGCAAATGGAAAACAAAAACAGAGCAGGGGTTGCTATTCTTATATCAGCTAAAATAGACTTTGAACCAACAACAATCAACAAGGACAAAGAAGAGCATTACATGATATAAAAGATCCAATTCAACAAGAAGACTTCACTGTTGTAAATATACATGCACCTGACGTCGGAGCACCCAGATTCATAAAACAAGTTTGTCTTGACTGATGAAAAGGCTTGTACAATACAATAATAATGGGAGACTTCTACATCCCACTGACAGTATTAGACAGACCATTGAGGCAGAAAACTAACAAAGGATTTTGGAATTAAATTCAACACTCAACTAATTGGACTAAATAGACATCTACAGAACACTCCACCCAACAGCCACAGAATATACAAGAAACACTCTGATATGTTTCTCCATAATCTCATCTCAAATTGTAATCCCCACGTATCCAGAAAGTCATCTGGTGGGAGGTGACTGAATCATGGGGGTGGTTTCCCCAATGCTGTTCTCATGATCCTGAGGGAGTTCTCATGAAATCTGATGCTTTAAGACTGTGGCACTTCCTCCCTCATGCTCTCTCTCCTGTCACCTCATGAAGAAGGTGCCTGCTTCCCCTTCACCTTCAGCCACAATTGTAAGTTTCCTGAGGCCTCCACATCCACGAAGAACTGTGAGTCAATTAAATCTCTTTTGTTTATAAATTACCCAGTCTCAGGTGGTATTCTTCATAGCAGTATGAAAACAGACTAATACAGGAAATTTGTACCAGGAGTGGGGCACTGCTATAAAGATAACCTGAAAATGTGGAAGCAACCTTAGAACTGGGTAATAGGCAGAGGTTGGAAGAATTTGGAGGGCTAAAAGATGAGGGAAAGTTTGGAACTTCCTAGAGACTGTTGAATGGTTTTGACCAAAATGCTGATAGTGACATAGACAACGAAGTCCAGCCTGAGATGGTCTCAGATGGAGATGAGGAACTTATTGGGAACTGTAGAGTAAAGGTCACTCTTGTTATGCTTTAGCAAAGAGACTGACAGAATTTTGTCCCTGCCCTAGAGATCTGTGGGATTTTGAACTTGAGAGAGGGTATCTGGCAGAAGAAATTTCTAAGCAGCAAACCAGATTTAGGGTATCTGGTAAAGAAATTTCTAAGCAGCAAAGTGTTCAAGAGGTGACCTGGCTTATTATGAAAGCATTCAGTTATATGCATTCACAAAGAGATGACTTGAAATTGGAACTTATGCTTAAAAGGGAAGCAGAGCATAAAGATTTGGAAAATTTGCAGCCTGACCATGTGGTACAAAATAAAAACCCATTTTCTGGGGAGGAATTCAAGCCAGCTGCAGAAATTTGCGTAAGTAACTAGGTGCTGAATATTAAGAGCCAAGAGAATAGGCAAAATGTCTCCAGAGCATGTCAGAGACCTTCACAGCCGCCCCTCCAAACATAAGCCCAAAAGTCTAGGAGGAAAAAAATGGCTCTGTGAGCTTGGCCCAGGGCCCCACTCCTCTATGCAGCTTCAGGACTTGGTGTCCTGTGTCCCAGCCACTCCAGCTCCAGCCATGCCTCAAAGGAGCCAAGGTACAGTTTAGGCCATTGCTTCAGAGGGTGCAAGCCCCACACCTTGGTGGTTTCCACGTGGTGTTGGGACTGTGGGTATACAAGAGACAAGAGTTGAGCTTTAGGAGCCTCTGCCTTGATATTGGAAGCTGTATGGAAATGACTGGATGTCCAGGCAGAAGTCTGCTGCAGTGGCAGAGCCCTCATGGAGAACCTCTACTAGGGCAGTGCAGAAGGGAAATGTGGGGTTGGAATCCCCATGCAGAGTTCCCACTAGGGAACTTCCTAGTGGAGCTGTGAGAAGAAGGCCACCATCCTCCAGACCACAGAAAGGTAGATCCACTGACAGCTTGCACCAAGCATCTGAAAGGCTGCAGGCACTCAACACTAGCCCAAGAAAACAGTCACAGGGGCAGAGCTGACCATGTCTTGGGAACTCATCCCTTGCATCAGCATTCCCTGAATGTGAGACAAGGTGTCAAAGGAGATCATTTTGGAGCTTTAACATTTAATGAGTGGCCCACCAGGTTTCGTACTTGCATGGAGCCTGTGGCCCTTTTGTTTTGGAGTGGGAACTTTTACCCAATGCCTGCACCCCTATTGTATCTTGGAAGCAACTAACTCGATTTTGATTTTACAGGCTCATAGGCAGAAGGGACTAGCCTTGTCTCAAATGAGACTTTGGACTTTTGGGTTAATGCTAGAATGAGTTAAGACTTTGTGGGACTGTTACAAAGGTATAATTGGTTTTGAAATGGGAAAAGGACATGAGATTTGGGAGGGGCCGGGGGTGTAATGATGTGGCTTGGCTCTGTGTCCCCATCCAAATCTCATCTCCAATTGTAATCCCAATGTGTTGAGGGAGGGGCCTGGTGGGAGGTGATTGGATCATGGGGGTGGTTTCCCAGGCTGTTCTCATGATAGTGAGGGAGTTCTCATGAGATCTGATGGTTTAAAAGTGACAGTTTCCCCTGAACTCTCCCTCTCTCTCTCCTGCTGCCTTGTGATGAAGGTACTTGCTTCTCCTTCACCTTCTGCCACAATTTTAAGTTTCGTGAGGCTCCCCAAACCATGTGGATCTGTGTGTCAATTAAACCTTTTTTCTTCATACATTACCCAGTCTCAGGTAGTACCTTTGCAGCAGTGTGAAAATGGACTAATACACATCCTAAGATCATAGAATGCTTGGTCATAAAGCAAATCTCAACAGATTTTAAAAAAACAACATCATACCAACCACTCCCTTGGACCACAGCACAATAAAAATAGAATTCAATATCAAGAAGATCTTTCAAAATTACACAAATACATTGCAAATAAACCACTTGCTCCTGAGTAATTTCTGGATGAACATCAAAATTAAGGCAGAAATTTAAAAGTTATTTGAAATTAATTAAAATAGGGACACAACTTGCCAAAATCTCTGGGATTCAGCCAAAGCAGTGTTAAGAGGAAACTTCATAGTGCTAAATGCCTTCATCAAGAAGTTAGAAACATCTCAAATTAATAATCTAACTTTTCACCTAGAGGAACTAGAAAAAAAGAACCAACTAACCCCAAAGATAGCAGAAGAAACGAAATAACTAAAATTAGACAACAAATGAATGAAATTGGAATGCATACATTCATATAAAGATCAATGGAACCCAAAGTTAGTACTTCAAAAGAATAAACAAAATTGATAGACTGCTAGCTACATCAACAAAGAAAACAGAGAAGATCCAAATAAGCACAATCAGGAATGACAGAAATGACATTACAACTGATCACACATAAATACAAAGGACCCTCAGAGACTATTATAGACAACTCCATGCACACAAATTAGGAAACCTAAAGTATATGGATAAATTCCCAGAAACATACAACCTCCTAAGACTGAATCAGGGAGAAAGTTCAAACTTGAGCAAACAAATAACAGGTTCCAAAATTGAATTATAATAATAAATCAAAAACAATCCTGGCCCAGATAGATTCCTAGCCAAATTCTACCAGGTATACAAAGGAGAACTGGTACCAATCATACTGAAGCTATTCCAAAAAAGGAATTCTATTCAAGGAGGAGGAGGAGCTCCTCCCTAACTCATTCTATGATGCCAGCATCAGCATGATACAAAAATCTGACAGAGACACAAAGAAAAAAAAGAAAAACTTTACACCAATAACCCCGATGAACGTACATGCAAAAATACTCAACAAAATACCATTAAACCCAACCCCAGTAGCACATCAAAAAGATAATACACCACAAACAAGTAGGCTTTACTCTTGGGATGCAAGGCTGATTGATAAATGTGATTTACCACATAAATAGAATTAAAAACAAAAACCATATGACCATCTTATTAGATACAGAAAAAGCTTTCAATAAAATCCAATATCCCTTCATGATAAAAGTCCTTAACAGAGTAGGCATTGAAGGAACATATGTCAAAATAATAGGAGCTATCTATGACAGACCCATAGCCAACATCATACAGAATGGGCCAAAGCTGGAAGCATTCCCCTTGAGAAGTGGAACAAGACAAGAATGCCCACTCTCACCACTCCTATTCAACATAGTACTGGAAGTCCTAACTAGAGGAATAGGCAATAGATAGAAATAAAAGGCATCCAAATAGTAAAAGAAGAAATGGTGATGATATGATTCTATACATAGAAAACTCTAAAGACTCAGCCAAAAGGCCTAGAACTGACAAATGACTTCAATAAAGTTTCAAGATACAAAATCAATGTACAAATTTCATTAGCATTTCTACACACCAATTACATTTAAGCTAAGAGTAAAATCAAGAAAACAATATCATTTACAATAGTCACACACACAAAAGAAGAATGAAATACCTAGGAATACAGCTAACAACTGGGTGACAGATCTCTACAAGGAGAACTACAAAATACTGCTGAAGGAAATCAGAGATGAAATTAAAAAATGGAAACATATTCCATGCCTGTGGATTAAAAAAATCAGTATTATTAAAATGGCTATACTATCCAAAGCAAATTACAAATTTAATGCTGTTTCTATCTGTGCTATTTTTCACAGATAAACTATTTAATATTTAGAAAAAAACTATTCTAAAATTCATATGGAACCAAACAAAAGCCCAAAGAGCCAAAGCAATCCTAAGCAAAGAGAATAAATCTAGAGGTATTACAGCACTTGACTTAAAACAATATAAAGCTACAGTAACCAAAACAGTATGGTTCTGGCACAAAAATAGTCACTTGGACAAATGGAACAGAATAGAGAGCCCAGAAATAAAGCCTCGCACTGCAACTATCTGATCTTTGTCTAAGCTGACAAAAACAAGTAATTAGGAAAGGACTCCCTATTCAGTAAATGGTGCTCAGATAACTGACTAGCCATATGCAGAAGACTGAACTGGACCCCTACCTTTCATCACATATGAAAATTAACTCAAGATGTATTAAAAGTTTAAATATAAGACCTCAAACTATAAAAATCCTAGAAGAAAACAGGAGATCCCCTTCCCTACATTGCCCTTGACAAAGAATTTTTGGCTAAGTCCCCAAAAGCAATTGCAACAAAACAAAATTGACAACTGGGATCTAACTAAATCTAAAAGCTTCTGCACAGCAAAATAAATGATCAATAAAATAAACAACCTACAAACTGGAATAAAATACTCACAAACTGTGCATCTGACAAAGGTCTAACATCCAGAATTTATAAGGACCTAAAAAAATCAACAAGAAAACAAACAAATAATCCCATTAAAATGGGTAAAAGACAAGAACAGACACTTCTCCAAAGATGAGGTTGTATAAGCAGCCAACGAATGTATGAAAAAAATGCTCAACATTACTAATCATCAGAGAAATGCAAATCAAAACTACAGTGAGATAGATACCATCTCACACCAGTCAGAATGGCTATTATTAAAAAGTCAAAAAATGAAAGATGCTGGCAATGCTGTGGGAAAAGGGTATACTTATACACTGTTGGTGGGAATACAAATTACTTCAGTGACTGTAGAAAGGAGTTTGGAGAGTTCTCAAAGAATTTAAAACAGAGCTACCATTTGACCCAGCAGTCTCATTATTGGGTATATGAAGAAAGAAAAATAAATCATTCCACCAAAAATACATTTGCATGTGTATGTTCATCCCTGCACTATTCACAATAGCAAAGACATGGAATCAATCTAGTGCCCATTAACAGTGTATTGGATAAATCAAACGTGGTACATACACACCATAGAATCCTATGCAGTCATAAAAAAGAAGAGAAATGTCCTTTCCAGCAACATGGAGGCAGCTAGAGACCATAATCATAGGCAAATTAACACAGGAACAGAAAACTGAATACCACATGTTCTCACTTATAAGTGGGAGCCAAACACTGAGTACACATGGGCATAAAGATGGGGACAATAGACACTGTGGATTACTAGAGGGGAGAGGGAGGAACAGGAGTGTGGGTTGAAAAACTGTCTATTAGGTACTATACTCAGCACTTGGGTGATAGGTTCAGTCATACCCAAACCTCAGCATCATGCAATACAGCCTCAATATACCCCTGCAACAAACCTGGACATGTACCCATACATCTCAAATAAAAGTTCAAATAATTTTTAAAAAGGTTTCCTGTTTTGATCTCTATGTGAGAAATTAAATTCTTTAATACTTGAACCATTATACATTTGGAGACTTGTTTGTTACTGCAGCTGGCATACATCACTCTAGCAGGTACTGTCATTTAATCAAGAGGTATTTTCATTAGTACTACTATGTATGCATAATAACTACCAAATACACTAAATAGTCATTTCTGTTAAGAATGGCACCATAATTTATAAAAATATACTAACTCATGTAGATATTTTACAACTGTGTAGCAGATTTTTCAAATGTCCTTAACTCCTTGATCTTAGAAATCCACATATTTTTATCACATTTTGGGTAAGTCATTCAGATATTAAACATTCTCAGTGAAACTTGCAAATACTAAATAAATTACACATAAGCATGTGAACTATAAAAATGTCAGTAATAGTTGGTAAATTCAAGTGAGACAGAAAGGTGATTATTAAGATACAGATTACATGTATATTTCTGACAAAGGAACACTACACTACACAAATGCATGTGAATCCTACTTAAATCATAATTTGTTAATTCTCATAGGTTTTTATATAATTTTGGTCAACATTAAAGACTCCTGGAACATCTTTCATTTGTTGAAGAATAAAATAATAATATTGTTCAAAGTGGCAAGTTTTTTCCTGCAGATCTGGTCTTTATTTCAAAACAGCTTTGGATATTTTGTGCCACTTAGATTGGCATTGTTTCTGTATATTTTCTCTCTGGCAAACACAGAAGTAAACAAGTGCCAGAAAAGCTCATCTTTCCTTTCCCATAAGAATTCTTACGACCATTATCCATACCCTTGAGCATTAGACCCGCTTCATTCAGTTTATGTGAATCAGCTAAAATAAATGGTGGGATGTTTAAACAACTGTGAGATAACTGCCTGGGGGTTACACTTAATGATCTCCAAAAGCATTCCAGCTGACACATCCCTGTGTACAAGCCAGAAGGGAGCAAAAGGTTTGACAGTAGGGGGTTGAAGAGGAGAGAAAAAACAGCTCTTTTGTATAAGTGCTTTATTCTTTGTCCTCTCATTCTCTCATTCTGTGTTGCTTGTGCAGGGGCCTATAAACACTGCATACCCCACCATTCCCCAAATGAGCTAAACTCTTCATATGGCCCAAGAGGCTTCTTTCTGCCCATTCCCTTTTTTCCTTTCCTTCAGATATGCACTTTACAAAATATGCATATTTGTGCATTCATACAGCATAGTATATTTTACAAAGCTCTTTCACATCTGTTTTCACTGATCTCTAGAACAACTCTTTGGCTGAACGGATTATGGTCACAAGCAGATGAAGAAAATGAGGCTCATGGCAGCAATTTCCCCATGTCACACCCATTGGTGGTGAGTGACTGAACCTGTGTTGGAACCTCCACATACCTCATTAAACACTCCACTAAATATGCAAATATCTTTACCTCTCTAAACACCTTCCTTCTTGAAAGAGTAATGAGATACCCTAATTTCCTTGTTCTTAGATAAATTATGCTCATGCATGAGAATGAAGTTGCTTAGGCTGGGCTAGGGATTAGTGAGGGTAGAATGAGGCTGAGATGGATTCAATGGCTTGTGATGTGGTTTGGATTTGTGTCCCCACCCACAGCTCATGTTGAATTGTAACCCCCAATGTTGGAGGTGGGGCCAGGTGGGAGGTGATTGGGTCAACAGAGATGTTTCTCACGAATGGTTTAGCACCATCCTCTTGATGCCAATCTCCCTATAGTGAGTGAGTTCTCATGAGATCTGGGTGTTTAGAAGGGTGTAGGACCTCCCACCTCACTCTTGTTCTTGCTCCTCCCACCACATTTGACACCTTGCTCCCCCTTTGTCTTTTGCTATGATTGTAAGTTTTCTGAGGCCTCCCCAGAAGCCAATCAGATGCCAGCATGATTTTTCCTGTACAACCTGTGGAACTGTCAGCAACTTAAATCTTTTATTTATAAATTACCCAGTCTCAGGTATTTATTTATAGCAATGTGAGAACTGACTAATACAGTTTGTGGTGAAGTCGGCTGCTAGGCATCTTTGCCTGGGACCCCGTAGTTCCTGGAATTGCTGATAGCAACAGCAGGGGCCAGAATGTCTTTCTCTTGGCAATCAAGCAGCAACCTCTCCTTTCCAATGCAGCTCTCATGAGGACCATTCCATTCCAATTGTCAGATTTGATAACTCCAGGATTGTGCAGGAAAAATTCTGGAAATACTTAAGGGTGACTCAGAAACCTCAGGTGCAAAATAAAAGCTGCATTCATTTCATCACTTAAAAAATCACATGAGATGCTTAAATGAGTCTTTGTGTATGTTGATTAACAATATTGTCTGTCAGCAGGTGAACCAGAAAGATACACTAGTGAGAACACTGAGATGCCATCTCTTCTTCTGACTAGCAGTGTCAGTGCATCTCAACTATGTGAGTCAGATGATAACTTTCCCTTTATCTGTAAGACTACCAACCTCCTTCAGTAATGTAGGTTAATGTTTAATAGCATTGCAAGGAAGTTAAGCCTGATAAATCACCTAGTCCCTCAGTGACTCATCTGAATGCACTTCCTTCCCTCCTCTACCCTCCTTCTCTTCCTCACTGTCATAAATACACACATACAGACACACATAGAACACAAAAAGCTACCATCTTTCACTACTATGTTACCTTCCAAATAATGTTTTACTTACCTACAATCCACAAGTTGTACATCTATTTATTTAATCTTTTTTTTTTTCTTTTTTTTTTTTTTTTTTTTT
>NW_016810922.1:752572-756257 GCF_001698545.2 Rhinopithecus bieti | reverse complement strand
TTGCTTTTGGTGTTTTAGACATGAAGTCCTTGCCCATGCCTATGTCCTGAATGGTACTACCTAGATTTTCTTCTAGGGTTTTTATGGTATTAGGTCTAACATTTAAGTCTCTAATCCATCTTGAATTAATCTTCGTATAAGGGGTAAGGAAAGGATCCAGTTTCAGCTTTCTACTTATGGCTAGCCAATTTTCCCAGCACCATTTATTTAATCTTTTTTTCATTGATTCAATGAATATTTGTTGTGTTCAGTTCATACCAAGGACTCATTTAGGTCACCTAATTTCAGTTCCACAAGCTTTTCCTGTGGGATTCCTTTACAAATATTCTTGCTAATATCATTCCTTCAACAAGTATTGACTAAGTCCTGAACTATCAAGAAATAAGTTCGGATAGATGGCACAGGACCAGGCTTTTATTGCTCTATTCTACTTGCTTCCAAGTTTTCAACGCTTCTCCAAATTCCTGATATTATCATGGATTCTTTGTACAACTGAATGCAGCTCAGTGTAACTGTCACTCATAGAGCCTCCACTCTCAGCCAAGCACTGACCTGGCCCACTGGAGATGAAGAGTGAACAAGACACCATTCCTACCCTTGAGGGGCTCACCTGTCTTTATGGTGAGGAAAGTGCTATCAGAAAAGCCCAATCAAGGACTCTGAGCATGTAAGAAAGGAAGAAAGATGGAAACACTTGTGGCTTGCATACTGCCTGACCAGGCCAGGAATGTAGCACACAATCTTTTGTATGAAAGAGATTTATTCTCATCACTTTACAGATGAAGACACTGAGCCTTATAGGGTCAAAACAATTTGCCCTGACTGGCCACAGTGGCTCACGACTATAATCCTAACACTTTGGGAGGTCAATGTGGGTGGATTACTTGAGCCAGGAGTTCAAGACCACCCTGGGCAACATGGTGAAACCTCATCTCTACAAAAAATAAACACACCACACAAAATAGCTGGGTGTGGTGGCACATGTCTGTAGCCCCAGCTACTAGAGGGGCTGAGATAGGAGGATCACTGGAGCCCGAGAGGTTAAGGCTGCAGTGGATCATGATTATGCCAATGCATTCCAGCCTGGGCGACAAAGAGAGACCCGGTCTCAAAAAATAAAAATAAAAAAGTAATTTACCCAAATCTCCCTGACTATAAAGCCAATGTTCATCCTACTACACCACACTTTACTGTGATCCTCACAGCTCAACATCTCAATCCTCTGTCTTCCCTCCAGCTTTCATACCCCAGGTATTCCTATTCCTAATTCCTAATTGAAAAGACATCAGAAACAGGACCACAGCTTAGCATGTTTGGGCTGACAGAAGAAAAGAAAATGAGAGCTTTCATATGTCTTTGAAGATCATTGCCTTTCAATGAACAATGATAATATCAAAGAACAGTTATAAAGTTAAAGAGTTTACAATACCATTTCACATTTAAGTCATGAATAGTAAAAACTGTGAGAGGGAACTAAGAACCTGTTTTGTCCTTTTTACAGATAGCTAGCATGGTAATGAGGAAAAGCAAAGAGGTAACAGTCAGTGGGCATTACCCCAACCACCACTATTATCATTATCATCAACCTCAACAAGCAGAAAATGTTTAAATAATATGTAGACGCCAAGAATGCTTCCAGAATTTCATAATTTTACTTACCTACAAAGTAAAATAACAAATTCTGCTGATATTCTTCCTCCTTGTGTAGTGGATGAATATTTTATCATTATGGTATGGATTTGTCTCTTTCTTTATTTATCCCCATTAGCTTTGTGCTGCTAATCTGAAGCAGCACTTCCATGGCCTGTGAGTTGAGTGGTTGCCTCTAGATCTCAGTTTGAAAAATTAAGAAACAATAGAAATTCCTGATCCTTGTATTAACTGAGCATGGACTAGGTAGAAGACTGAGTACAGGCATATATTAGATGGCACCTGGTCACAAGAGATAAAGCCTATAATTAAATAACTCAATACCACAAGAAAAAGTTGTGTCATAAGAAAGATATAGAAAAATACATTCTAAAAGCTTGAAAAGAAGAAACAGTGAATTCCAGAAAACTTAGGAAATTTTGTCAATACGAAATAACTTGGCTGTGAGACGATGTGTCAAGAGTGGGTTTTTTAGAATTGCTATTTTCTATGTGGTAAGTTTTCATTCCAAACATTTTTGGAGGAATACTAAAAGCACTGGTGCCTTCAAATTTCAGGTATGTCAAATAAGCAACTATTGGTTGGGGTCATACACAAAAGTCTGTGTTTCTAGACTAGAAAAGCACCTCAGGAAGTCTTTGTGTTAATTATCATCAAAATTTTGTTACAATTGTAGGTATCATGAGGATTTCAATAGAATTCTAAAGAATTTTTAAAATGGGAAATTTTAAGCTGGTAAGGGTAAACAAGAAATGTGTGGCCAGGCGCAGTGGCTCACGCCTGTAATCCCAGCACTTTGCGGGGCCGAGGCGGGCGGATCACAAGGTCAGGAGATCAAGGCCATCCCGGTTTACACAGTGAAACCCCATCTCTACTAAAAATACATTAAAAAAAATAGTCGGGCGTGGTGGCAGGCGCCTGTAGTCCCAGCTACTCGGGAGGCTGAGGCAGGAAAATGGAGTGAACCCAGGAGGCGGAGCTTGCAGTGAGCCAAGATCGCGCCACTGCACTCCAGCCTGGGCAACAGAGCAAGACTCCGTCTCAAAAAAAAAAAAAAAGAAAGAAAAAGAAAAAAGAAAAGAAATCTGTTCCTGTTGAGGAATGGTAGTAAATTTCCTCTTGTACATAAGATTTTGTTTTTTCTCACGTGCATGGTTTTTCATAATAACAAAAAATAACTTTGTAGCAAATATTCCCAGAAAAAAACTAAAATTACAAATAAAGGTACAAAGACTAGAGCCACACATACTATTGTTCTATTACTATGAAATATGTTCAGTCAGATGAAGAGGCCTGGATGCCAGATACACCATATAAATAATTCAAAGTTTGTCCATCATAAGTTTACCATGGGAAAGCTCCTCTGTGGTCAGAATAGCATGCAGAACATTGCACAGCCTGAAAACTTCTGCCAGATGCATTGTTTGAGGGTTGTATTAAATAAATCAAATCCAGACACCTCCGTCTGACACAATTTTCAATATAGAAAGGCTTCCCAAGAAATGTATAAGTCAATTGTAATTATCTTACAAAGACACATATTATCCATGCACACGTTACCTGGATGACAGATTGTCCCCCAACCAAGAACAATCATATCTTATCCAGTATGTAAGATTCCCCACCACTGAAAATCACATTCAAACCTATTGCATGGCCACTTGAGTTAATGAACTCTTGTTTGTAAAAATTGTGTCAATGGTCTACTGAATTACTATTAAGTTTCAATGGCCTTCTCAGCATAGATGTGCTTATTTGAAGTAATCCTTCACTTTTAAAGAAATGTTGAAGGAACTTCTATTACAATTATGAGATGTTATAGGAATATGTATGCAAAATACAGTCTAATACAATAAATATGTTCAAAAAAATTTAAGTAATTCAGCATTCTGTATAAAAAGACTTTCTAAAGTAAGTACACTTTAACCCAGTAATTCCACTTTTAACTATCTAAGGGAGTCAAGACTTGCATAAAGATTTATGTGCAAGATTCTCAGTGTAGCATTTTTTGTAAAAGCAAAAAAAAAAAAAAAAA
>NW_016810922.1:740823-749756 GCF_001698545.2 Rhinopithecus bieti | reverse complement strand
CAAAAATTTAATCATGTAGAAAACAATTTCATAATAAAGGTTAAGAGAGAAAAAGGAGAAGAATAAATATTCAGCACAAAGCCATCTCCAAACTTAACAAATAAATTTAGGCATGGAATGAAAGCATACTTAAAATATACTAAGTTAACAGCACAAGAAAGTATTATTATGAATAATTCTTATTTTCTTGTTCAACTTTCCTACATTCTTAAAATAATTACAATGAATATGTACTATTTTTTAAAGGAAGACATATACCAAAAGCAAACCATTTCTGTAATTGGTGCTCAGTGACCAAAAAAAAAAAAAAAAAAAAAAAATAGCAATGATGGCCATTGGAAGAACCACAAACAAGAAAATGAGACCATTTTCCAAGAGATGAATGAATGTGCAAATTTCACGAAGCTATGAGTAGCCATTTGGAGGAAGAACCAAATTTTTAAATAAACGTTGTGAAAGAATGTGTCAAAACTCAAAACTTCCAATACAAAAAGGATGCAGTCTCAGAGGGCATGGCAGAGATGAGGGGTAGCATTGTATCTGTAGACTCTCTCTCTCTCTCTCTCTCTCTCTCTAGGAGTAGAGCAATCAAACAGTAAACATAACAGGGGTGGCCAAACTGGGGCAAGTCAACCAGTTACTTGGGGTGGGGCGATTTCCTCAATTAATAGATAACTAAAACTGTAATTATGATGATGTAGATGTTTGCAGTTCTGTTTTTTGTTGTTTTTTGAGACAGGATCTGGCTCTGTCACCCAGGCTGGAGTGCAGTGACACCATCTCAGTTCCTTGCAACCTCTGCCTCCTGGGTTCAAGTGATCCTCCCACTTCAGCCTTCCAGGTAGCTGGGACTACAGGCATACGCCACCGCACCCAGCTAATTTTTGTATTGTCTATTTTTGGTAGAGTTGGGATTTGCCATGCTGCCCAGGCTGGTCTCTAACATCTGAGCTCAAGTGATCCGCCTACCTCAGCCTCCCAAAGTGCTGGGTTTACAGATGTGAGCAACAGCACCCGGCCTGTAGTTTTTAAATTAATGTTAAAAAGCGATCTTCACACTTGAAAGCACAATCTGGAAAACTTACGGTTATCTTGGTATCCTGTTGTTGTTGTTTTTCCATCATCAACCTACTGCATTTGATTAACAAGACTGTGTGAATCTATCCCAGCAGTGTCTGCTGACTATGGCTTTTCCTCTCCATCCCCAATGCCATTATTCACCTGGACTAGTGCAATAGCCTCCTAACAGCAGTGTCTTCCCCTCCCGATACATGCCCCCACCCATGCCAGAATTACCATTCTAAGACACAAATTTTATTATACCCTTCCTTACCATTCTTTCTTAGCTCCCACATGACTACAGAATAAAATCAATCTCATTACTCTGGCAATGAGATGAACTTCATCGACCTACCCATTTCCTGTCTAGAAGTTTCATCTTCCAGCTATGATTAGTTCACCCTACACTTCACCCACTCCAAAATGTGCATTGCTTTTCTGACTTCCTGGGTCCATGGGCATGGTTTTCTCTCCTCTGTTTTCTTTGCCTTTGAACCACCTAAATTAGAATCATTTAGGATGGCATTTGGGCATTAGTACTTTTTAAGCCCCCAGGTGATTCAAATATGCAGCTAAATGTTAAGAGCCACTTAACTAGTCTCTATTCAAGCATTTCCCTCCCTGCACTCTATTGATTTTGGTGTCTGTGTCCCCAGTACTTCTTCCTACCCCTCCCAAAAAACTGAATCAATCAATAGCAGGGACCTGACCATTCATTCATTCCTTCATCCAGTGGATGCTATGTGCCAGGCATTATTAATCTTTATATCTGAGCTCCTTCTTCTTTCCTTCCACCTAGCTATGACATAACTTGGCACGGAATAAGACTGACAATGTGTTATATTTCAACGAAACCATCACTAGGCTTTTCAAGCATTTCATCAATATCTTAAATAGCTTTTTCTTAAAGAGCAATCAGTTAGCAAAGGTGATAGGTTCTTCTTTTTTATTACATTAACTTCATGTAATTTAGGGCTTGAAAAGGTCTTAGAATTGTCCTTAGAATAAAACCCTAGGAGTAGCATTTGTCTTGAGCAACTTACGTCAAACCACAAAAAATGGTTTTCTTCTTAGTAAATGTAGGTAAAACAGTTCCTTCACAGAAGCATAAATATATTTTAAAGGGGTTCATTTCTCATTTCTCTTCTCATTTCCTTTTTGTTAGGACAAGAAGAAGAAAACATATCCAAAAGATGACATTTATTATATTAAATTGGTACAGTCTTCTCAAGTACTCATGTAATATAATACTTAAATGAAAATTTTCTCAGCCACGACCCTCCTAGGGCTCCCTTATCTCTATGGAGCAAATCCAAGTCCTCTTCCCACTCATTCAAACCTTCCTCCAGACCCCTGCTAACCCTTCCCCCACCCTCCATCGTTAGCCCACCTTCTCACTATCCTGAAGGCAGAGTATCTGCAATAAATTTTGCTAATCTCCCAAACGCAGTTTGCTTACTCTTTCTTCCTGGCACAAATTATTCCCTTTTTGACTCTCACATGGAAAGGGAACAATAATGCTGATTTTTTTATTTTGCCTTTCCCTAAGCCTTTTATACTGGCAGTTAATTAAATTTGGATTTAATTAGCTCAATCTGTTTCAGGAAACAGAAAAATCAAAACAAGCAAAATATTTAAAGACTCCCTTGATAAGTCTTAAAAACTGGCCAATCAGAAACCATCTTAGTGTTTGGGCTACAAACTAGGCCACGATACAGTTTACGCAAGGTTTAAACAGGGCATATTCAAAACAAATCTGTTAGAGAAGAAACCACCCATAAAATGAATTGAGGAAAGGTCAGTTTGATACAAAGCTGCATGCACTGAGCACTGTGCTATCACTGACATTCAGTTACAAATACACATGCACACACACTAATTTGTACACATACAAACACATGTGAACACACTCACATACACAGGCATACACACACACACACACACACACATACCGATACTCATGTATACACACATGCACTCATACACACATACACATACAAATACCCATGCATACACACACTCATATATGCACACACACATATACATGCACACTTAAGCACACTTGCATTTTACTTCCCAAATAAAATTCTAAGTTCCATGAGGCTGATATCACGTAAGCTACTTCTTTTCTATTCCCATAGCATTCAGCACAGGGCTGAGCACATAGTAAGTACTGAACAAGCACAAGTTAACTCAAAATGTTTACACGGTTTTGTGAATTGGTATGCCTAAATTTCTAATTATTTTGCCTTACGTACATTAACTTAACATCTTTTTTTTCCCAACTGAAAACTGTGGATAATAACCTCTACTTACCTCACAGGGTTATAGAGATACTCAAAGCAGATAATCCTCGACCATATATACTATAAAGTGATATACAAGTATGAGAAGGGGCCAAACTCTCCTAACATTCTATAAAAATAAGCCTGGAGATGAAAAGAATGTTCCTAGAGAGAGATGAAACTATCTCAAGGCAAAATTTCAATTTTCTTTTCTGAAAAGAGTAGTTTTATTGTGTTACCTTCTTGGCTTTTATTTGAAGATAACGCTGATTTGACTTTAATCTTTCATTTATCATATTAATTGTTCTTAGGAAAACAATAAATAAAAGGTGGAAGAATCACAGCTGACATTCAGGTCTATAAGTAGATTTCCAGAACAATAGAAATCAAAAATGATCAATCCTCACATTGAGGCTAAAAGATATGAAAGACATGATATTGAACTTGATCTGCCACTAAATGGAAGTGCTTCAAGACTACCTGACATATTTGAAGCAGGATATTTTATCATAGGGTTGCATTTTTCAAACTCTTTTACATTGCAGCCCTGTGGCAGAAAATTAATGGCTCCCCAAAAATGTCCATGTCCTAATCTTCAGAACCTGTGAATATTTTAGGTTACACAGCAAACGGGATGATATGGTTTTGGCTCTGTGTCCCCACCCAAATCTCATGTTGAATTGTAATCCTCAGTGTTGGAGGAAGGGCCCAATAGGAGGTGATTGGATCATGAAAGACCTCCCCCTTGCTGTTCTCATGATATTGAGTGAGTTCTCATGAGATCTGGCTATTTACAAATGTGTAGCACCTCCCCCTTCTCTTTCTCTCCTGATTTTGTCATGTGAAAATGTGCTTCCTTCCTCTTCACCTTCACCATGATTGTAAGTTTCCTGAGGCCTCTCCAGCCATGCTTCCTGTACGGCCTGCAGAACCGGGAGCCAATGAAACCTCTTTTCTTCATAAATTAACCAGTCTCAAGTAGTTCTTTATAGCAATGTGAGAATAGACTAATACAGAGGAAATAAGATTTCTAATCAACTGACTTTGAGACAAGGAGACTATACTGGATTACCCAGATGGACCATAAGTAATCACAAGGATTCTTACAAGTAGAAGAGGGAGAGAGCAGAGGAAGTCAGAGTGATGCGACGTGAGAAGGATTCAGCCTATCATTGCTAGCTTTGAAGACAGAGGGAGAAATTACAAGCCAAGGAATGCAGGTAGCCTATAGAAACTGAACAAGGCAAGGACAAGGATTCTTTCCTAGGGCCACCAGAAGGAGTACAGCCCAGTCAACATCTTGATTTTAGCCCAGTGAGACCCGTGAGTGAGTTCTAATCTACAGAACTATGAGGTAACATATTTGTTTGTTTTAAACTACTAAATGTTTGGCAAGTTGTTCCAGCAGCAAAAGGAAGCTAATACAGGTCCCTGTACAAACATTCATGCAGCAAAAGTTACATGAAATAACATTTATCTTGCTGCATGGAATGCTGATAGTTTCTATTCTACTCCAGCTTATTTCATAAAAAAAAAGGGAAATGCTGGCTATTTGACCACATGAGCCACTAAAGGGTTTCACAGCACTCTGGTATGGAAAACACTCCCCTAGGGAATATAGGTTAGGATTGCTATGGTACACTTTAAATACGAATAAGGAAGAAAATTAGTTACAATTATAGTGAAATCATAAAAATGATTCCTGCAATTATGCTCAAGAGATGAATAAATTTTAAAATGACTCAGTGTTTGCTGACTTTGAAGTCACACTCCCTGTTTTCACACTACATTCACCTCCTAAGGGCCAGCCAAGACACAAGAGCCAGCGAAAGAGCAGAAAGAGTAGCTAAAAAGGCAGGTGCTTATGATAGTCACTCAGTATCTGTTTGGGGGTTCAAAGTATACAAGCCAAAACCAAGGAAGTCCGAGGGCCAGCTATCTGAGAACCAGTTAGCACTTTAATGATCAGCTGCCACTCACAGTTCCTGAAACCTGGGGATGCACAGGAATAGAGAATACTGTGCTAAAAGTGTCAGAGGTAATGATAGCAGTACAGTGATGAAAGATGATTATTAATACTCATTAGCAATGATTTTAAAGTTCTGACCTCTATATCACAGTGTCTGTGCCCCTGTAAATCACACAAATTCCCTATTGGGATGAAAATGTTTAGTATTCTTAAAGGGATATCACTTTCTAAAATGATACAAACTCTGAGTCCTAAGCTATGTAAAACTGCCATGTTATTTAAACTCTCCAAGTCTTGGTCATATTAACTTTAAAATGGAGACAAAATTTTTCCCCTTCAGAGATTAAAAGCAATACAGGTAAAGTGTGCCTAACAAAGCTCCTGACATAGTGCGGGCCCACTTGGTTGCAATTATTCATTACTGTGTTCAGTCATTCATTCTTACAGATGTTAACCAATTGCTCAGTTCTTAAGGATATGCATTGAGCACCACGCTAGCAGCTAAAAGAAAGTTTCAATACACATGTCAGCTTTCCACTTTCAGACTGTCATTCTTGTGACATCAGAGTTCCTTCCAGCAACACACAATGGGACAAAGTACATAACATCTAAAGGTTCTGAGAGAATCCTTGCAGTTTGTACATACATTGGCAAGCACTGAACTACAGTTAATTTCCAGCACCTATAATAAGTAGCAAACAGAGCATACATCTTCACCTAAAATGCACATTATGGAACTATTTCTCTCAGCTAAAGTTGTGTGATAATACCTGACTCTGAAACTTCATGTAGTCTCCAGCATCTAGAAAAGCCTATAGTAATGCTCAGTAGATATATGTGTGTAGGGTAAACACCCTTGTAGTAATAACTTAACCATACTCTTAGAATGACCCTGTAGAGCCAGATGCACCTGAATATGTGTTCTGAGCTAGGAAATCCAGGAATGGCCAACCTGGAGAGTCATTCCTTATCTGGTAGGAACATCTGACCCCCGGCCCCTTTTTGGAATGCAGGCTATACAGGGGATTGAGGTCTTGAGTTTTAGGTTAAATGAAGGTTGCCAGGTGGAGGTCATTAAGGGGAGGATATTATGTGAAAATGCTATAAAAACTGCATAATGTTTGCAAGCAGCTGTGGTTTTGGTTTTCCTGCCCAGCCTACTGCCACTGGGCTGGGCAATTATCTTTTACAGCCCACCACCATTGGACTGCAGGAAGGCTGATACCTTGTCCAGCCCACCGCCACTGAATATAAGGCAGTTCCTAACCCAGCCGTCTGCCACTGGACTCTCTTCCTTATAAGTAACCCCCTATTAAAACCCCATGTCTCACTTGCTGGCTCTAGGACCCTCCTTCGGCCTCTGGAACGTGGTCCCTTCCCTATTGAGGTTAACAGAGGTTTGGCCCAACAGAATGAATAAATAATGAATTAGCAAAGAGATAAAGAGATGAGCTGGGTTGATCTTGCCACGTATTCTAGATCAGGGTTTCTCAGCCTTAGCACTATAGATATTTTGGCTGGAATCATCCTTTGTCGTGGAGGACTGTCCTGTGCATTACAGGATGCATAGCAGCACCCCTGGTTCCTTCCCACTTGACACTAGTAGCAACCCCTCGCTAATTCTGACAACCAAAAATGTCTCCAGACATTCCCAAGTGCCCCCTTAGGAGGACAAATTTGCTCCTAGATTGACAGCCATCGTTCTAGAACAAAGATTCTCAATTCTAGATGTATATTAGAATCACTTAGGAAGATTTTTTTTTTTTTTTTTTTTTTTGAGACAAAGTCCCCCTCTGTCACCCAGGCTGGAGTGCAGTGACGCCATCTCGGGTCACTGCAACCTCAGCCTCCCGGGTTCAAGTGATGTTCCTGCCTCAGCCTCCCAAGTAGCTGGGACTACAAGCGCACACCACCATGCCCAGCTAATTTTTTTGTATTTTCAGTAAAGACGGGGTCTCATCATGTTGGCCGGAACGGTCTTGATCTCTTGACTTCATGACCCACCCGCCTCGGCCTCCCAAAGTGCTGGGATTACAGGAG
This sequence comes from Rhinopithecus bieti, assembly GCF_001698545.2. Classification (NCBI taxonomy): domain Eukaryota; kingdom Metazoa; phylum Chordata; class Mammalia; order Primates; family Cercopithecidae; genus Rhinopithecus; species Rhinopithecus bieti. Next base: position 742,403 of record NW_016810922.1, on the reverse strand, counting down.
TGAACCACTGCGCCCGGCCAGGAAGATTTTAACAACCCAGTGACAACCCAATGTTTAGGTGACACCTCAAACCAACTAAATCAAGCTCACTTAAGGTGACATATGGCCATTCCTAGTTGCCAAAAGCTCCCAGGTGATTCAAATTGCAGCCAAATATTGAGAACCACTTCTCTATACCTTTGAGTAGCACTTCTGCTTGCCACTGAAAATGTGATCCACGGACCAGCGACTGGGCATTACCTGGGAGCTTGTCAGAAATGCAGAATCTTGGGCCCCACCTCAGACCTACTGCATCACTCAGGGTCAAGGGAAGGGAAGGAAACCACAGCAGTTATCTGAACAGTGAGAATTTTATATAAAGAACTGTTAACTAGGGATAAAGTTAACTAGGTAATTGAAAGAGTAAAAGTAAAACTCTAACAATATATTATGGAGGTAACAATTGCAGAAAGCAGTTCCAACTCTAGAGTTAAGGGAACAAAAAGAAAGAGATTGGATCCCTGAGAAAAGGGCAGTTTCTTGGCCAGTGCTGGGGTCTTTAAAGGGGCAAGGTGAAGTTCATTCTGAGAGTGTTGGAAAAAAACCTGCAAACTAGAAGCTGCTACCACAGAAAGGAACGGCTGCTGCCAGACTGAAGCAGCATTGCTGGGATGACACAGAAGCTGCAAGCAGGCAGGTGCCTTCTCCCACTTCTGGCCTTGCAGTCTCTCCCCTTAGCACCCACTACCCCAAAAGCTGAGCACAAAGTAGTGGGTGCTAGAGGGAGACTAAAAGTCAAAATGCAGGTCGCAGAGTCTAGCTCCAACACCACAAAGCAGAGCTTAGGAGGGTGGGTTTGGAGTTGAGAGGCAAAAGCTGTAACTGGCACAGCTACTGAATCAGACTCCGCATTGTAGCAAGAACCCCAAAGTAAAACTCTACATGCATTATAGTGTGAAAAGTCCTGTGTTAGAGGATGTCACTCTATTTCGACTTCTAAATAAGTTACCTCCTGTTAGTCAGTAGCTTGGCAGCAACCCCCATTTTAAAATAATCAGAATTCGCTCCCTAATGCTGAAGATACAAACCAATACTTCACTGTCGTTTATCATCTTACATGTAAAGAGTATTTTCAGGCCGGGTGTGGTGCCTGTAATCCCAGCACTTTGGGAGGCCAAGGCGGGCAGATCACCTAAGGTTTAGAAGTTCGAGACCAGCCTGGCCAACATAGTGAAACCCTGTCTCTGCTAAAAACACAAAAATTATCTGGGTGTGGTGGCACACACCTGTAATCTGAGCTACTTGGGAGGCTGAGGCAGGAGAATAGCTGGAACCCGGGAGGTGGAGGTTGCAGTGAGTCAAGATCATGCCACTGTACTCCAGCCTGGGCCACACAGTGAGAATCTGTCTCAAAAAAAAAATTAAAATTAAAAATAAAAAGTATTTTCAATGGGACAAAGAAATGAGTTCAGTCAAGGTGTTATCTCTAAAGTTAGATGTTTTCTTGCCTGTTACTCTGCTTTTATTTAAAATCATTACAAATATATTTTCTTAGTCCTTCCTTAATTGCCTGAGGAAAATTCAAAATTTCACTTTGAATT
>NW_016810922.1:727708-740414 GCF_001698545.2 Rhinopithecus bieti | reverse complement strand
CACCCACCCACCCAAAGAGAGTCTGGGTTCTTTAACTCACCAGGGAAATAGTAAGTCCAGGCATTAAGTTTTGGTTTTGTTTTGTTTTGTTTTTTTTTTCCCCCATGCAGGTGCCTCAGCTTCTCACAGAGAAAGCCCTGTTAGCCAGAGCTTGGAGTATCTCCCTCTACCAGGCATCTGGCAAATGTGTCTGGTTCACCACAAGGGATACCAGGTGGGAGAACATAGTAGCTCAGTGCCAACACATGGCCACAGCTGAAGAAATAACTGGTCAGTGCATGACCTTCTTAGGGGCATCAGCATACTCTCCTGGATAACATCCATGCACTGACAACACATTCCCTGGGCCAGGGTCTATTTGTGAATATTCCTGGTACACTTCTGCCACCCAGTGGAGGATCTCTAACTCAAGCTTAGATCATAAAGTCTAGTATTTTGAATTTAAAGCCTAAGCATAATTATTCCTGAAAACTGTCAATCTTTTCAACAATTGTTTTAAAACTTCATTTAAAGTATGACACATTCATGTATGTGTTAATATAAAGTATATATACATATGTATTCAATTTTATGCTTAAAATTTATAGTATGCTTTTATCATTAGACTAACTCATATCAAAGTGCAAATAAAAGAAAGTGATTTTTTTTCAAATCTAGGGAGATTCTGCATAATTTTAAAATACACTAAGAAGATTGGGTTTGCATTGAATCTATAGTCAAAGCAGAAGATTCTATATATGCGTGCATATTCAGTCTTTAGTTTTAAACACATTATGAATTATCTTTCAACTTTTACATGAAATAAAACTAAGTAATGCAAAAAGTGTCAATAATTTTGATTCAAAAGTTCTCATCTGTGTTCCAGATTTGCCAAAACAATGTAATTTTATACGATCGCTTTCTTGTATATAGGATTCTTTTTCTCACATGTTTTATGAGTCATATATTCTGAAATTTTCAGGTTTTTTAAAGTTTCCATGACACATGACATTAAGGATTCTTTTAGGGTAGATGAATAAGCTGATGAATAAATATGAAGATAAAGATATTACGACAGCTTTCAGACAACAACAAAAAAGGTGTTACTCATCATAATCGTATTTACTATGTAGAAACTAGAAGACCTAGTATCCAATATTAAAAGAAAAACACAATGTTAAACTGTCTTATAAATGTATTAATTTTAATCATTAATGAAATAAAACATGAGATTATAGATAAAATCTCTTCTAACTTTCACATTTCCTTAGGCAGCTTTGACTAGGTTGCCAAAAATATCTTATGGAAATCTTGATTTAAAATTAAAATTATCAAATAAATCTAAGAATTACTAAGAAAAATTTGTGATGAAGACACATGAAAGCTGACAATGATTTAAATTTTGAAATTTAACTAAAATAAATGAAAAGGTTACATGAAAATTTCCAAACAGTTGGCTAATTATACAAAATGCATTCAGCCATGAGAAACTTTCATGAAAGGAAGAAAGGTTTCTATTGTGTTAAGTTGCAACTATAACAGCTGAGATGCGCTAACTCGTTTTGGAATTTATCCTGGTTTATTGCAAAGTGCATATGGTGAAAACTGCATGTGGTGAGTCAAACGTAATTAAAATAAAACCAGAAAATTAATTTGAAATGGCAATTTAGTTGAACCAGAACTGCACCAGAACTGTTACTCTACCAATCATAATCACACGAAACTCCTATCTTCACTTTACTGTACTAAATGGGACTATCACTTACAATTATATTTTGATTCTGAATCAAACAAAAAGGCAAGATTGAATTAAGTAGCAAATCTCTACTGCCTTTGTGAATTTACTGCATTGTGTGAGGGCTTAACTTTGCCATTTCAGTCAAAACTGAAAATCAATCAATCAATGCATTCCATAGATTAAAAACTTCCAAAGGTCAAGAAATAATGCATAATGCTCTACGGTGCATATAATACATTGCATATTTCTACAATGTATATTCAAGTGAAAAGCAATTTCACTTTTTTTTTGTTTATAATGTTAGGCTTTAGGTTTATAGAAAACTTATTAGAGAATATTGAGAATTCCTATCTATTCCCTTTGCCCATATACACACATACATTTTCACCTATTTTTAACATCTTGCATTAGTGTGGTATATTTGTTACAACTGATGCACTACTGATATGACAATACTAACTATAGTCCATAATTTACATTAGGGTTCACTCTTTGTGTTACACATTCTATGGGCTTTGACAAATGTATAAATGTATATAGTGGTATCTCATTGTTTTAATGCACAGTTCTCTAAATGACAAATGATGTTGAGTATCTCTCCTGTGTATTTATTTTTTGGTGAGGAGTCTGTGCAGATCTTTTGTTCATATTTTAGCTGGGTCATTTGCTTTTGTATTTTTGAGTTTTAAAAGGAGTTCTTTGTATATTTTGGATACTAGCCCTTTATCAGATATGGTTGCAGAAATTTTTTTCCCAGTCAGTGGCTGTTTCTTCCTTCTCTTAAAAGTGTCTTTCACAAAGCAGAAGTTTTTAGTTTTAATAAAATCCAACTTCTCAATTTTCTTTCATGACTAGTGTTTTGGTACTGTATGTAAAAAGTCATTGCCAAAGTCAAAGTCACTTTGAGTTTCTCCTATGTTATCTTCCAGCAGTTCTATAGTTTTGCATTTTGCATATACGTCTATGATCCATTTTGAGTTAATTTTTGTGAAAGGTGCAAGGTCTGTGTTCGGAATCGTTTTATTTTATTTTATTTTATTTTATTTTATTTTATTTTACTCGTGGGTATTCAATTATTCCAGTACCATTTGTTGAAAAGATTGTTTTTTTTTTTTTTCCATTGAATTGCCTTTGTCATTCATTAGAGATCAGTTAACTATATTCATGTGAGTCTATTTCTGGGCTCCCTATTCCACTCCATTGGTCTATTTGCCTGTTCTTTCACCAGTACCACACTGTTTTGAATACTGTAGCTTCATAGTACGTTTTGAAGTCCAGTTATGTCGACCTTCTGACTTTGCTTTTCTCCTTCAATTTTTTTTATTCTGGGTCTTTTGATTTTTCAAATAAACTTTAGAATCAGTTTGTCAACATCCACAAAGTAACTTGTTGAGATTTTAATTAGGATTCCACTGAATCCATAGGTGAAGTTAGGAGGAAATGACATCTTAACACTGAGTCTTTCTTTCTTTGTATATGGAATATATTTGCATCTATTTAGATTTTCTTTGATTTCTTTCATCAGAGCTTTGTAGTTTTCCTCACAGATTTTGGACATATTCTGTAAAATTTATACCTATTTATTTCGTTTTGGAGCTATTCTGAATGGTATTATGTTTTTAATTTTAAATTTCAATTGTTCATTGCTGGTATATAGGAAAAAATTGACCTTTTATTAACCTTATATCCTGCAACTTTGCTATGAGTAAGGTTGCTTATTAGTATTAGGATTTTTTTGTTGATTCCTTGGGATTTTCCACAGAGACAATCATGTCATCTGAAAACAATTTTATTTCTTCCCTCCCAATTGGTATACCTTTGATTTACTTTTCATGTCTTCTTACATTATCTAGGACTTACAGTATGATATTGAATAGGGGTAGTGAGAGGAGACATCCTTGCCTTATTCCTGATCTTAGTGAGAAAGCATCTAGTTTCTCACCACTAAGTATGATGTTAACTATAAGTTTTTTATAGATGTTCTTTTATCAAGTTGAGGAAGTTCCCTCCATTCTTGGTTTGTTGAGATATTGGTTGGTTTTAATGTAAATATTATTATATTTCAGCATTAAAGTAAACCAAAATCGCTTGGTTTTTCACTGATGGCAATGTGAAAAGTAAAATCCCTAACAAACAAGCATGTTTTACAATGATAATAACATGAGATATTGGAAAGTAGAAACAAGTTATACACAATGAAGTTATGGTTCTCAAAAGGTCACAACACTCTGGACTGATGGCATCTAAATGCCATTATTATGACTCAGAATTTGGCCTTGAAGCCACTGCACATTATGTTACAGTTAGGGTTTAAAAGCTGGTAGCCTTCTATCATTTTTACCCTTTGGTTGGGGCCTCAATTCTTCACTGTTCATTCTTTTGGGGTGCACATTTCTCTAGACTTTAGAAGGGACATCTGGAAGATGACAAAATCCTGGTGTGGAACCAGAATATCTGGCTCTAACACTCAAGGGTTGTGTTAGTGCGAGCAAGCTTTTTGGTTTTCCTAAAGTTCAATTTCTTTTATGAAAGTAATATAGTAATATGGATGTTAAATTTAAAAAAAAAAAAAATCCTTGCACACATGGTTGTCACCAAGTGAGTAAACAGATTGGAAGAGGCCAAGTCCAATGGTGAAAGAAATACTTGGGGAGACGTGGCCACAGTTCATGAGAGGTGATGTTGACTAGAATTAATGTGAGCCAACAGGTTTGCAGAACAAAAAACAATTTAGATATATTTAACTATTAAAATCAATAGAATTTGACTTTAATGGAATGCAGGTAAGTTAGGGTGGTGTCGAGTATTATTCTCAGATGTCTGTCTCAGGCAATTGCAAACTTGAGGTGCCTTTCACTGAAACAGTAAGAGCATGGAGTAGATTTGACAGCAGGATGGTTGAGGATGGGAGTTAGAAGCAGTTGAGTGTGTTGTCCCTGTAACCTATAATGTGCAACTGGGAGCTGGACATATGGTCTCAGGATGAAGGAGAAATGATCTAAAAATAGTAATGAGGAGTGAAAAGGACACCACCCCACTCTGAGCCCCAAGGTCTAAACAGTTGGTGGTAAGGGATGGTATATTCAGGATAGAGCCAGTTCTAATTAAAGCGGGAGTTGAAAGGAGTCTTCAGAGAAACAGGTGACGTCTGGGAAGATTGCTGCAAGTATTCTTGCTCAGCACAGCTATAAACATACTGCCAGCCCCATCAACAGCAACAGCAACAGCAACAGAGACCAGATGCAGAGTTCCAATTTTCTTTTCCTCTATTTAATCTTTTTGAAATATCTGGCATAGTTTCTTGTTCAATTTAAGAAATGCAAGTTAGTACCTACAATTACAAATACATCATCATCCTCTTAGAGCTTAAGGGAACTTTAAAAGTCATATAACTCCTTGAAACAACTTATATTCAAAATCATAGTACCAAAGTATAAATTTCTACACAATCACAGTAAACAGAATCAAATAATTTTCTTCATGTGTCACTTGCAACAAAAACCTCATCTTTTGTAATGAGAGAGAGCAGGCACACAAACCTGGAAGGCAGAAAAGTCGGCTTCTTGTCTCCAAACTTGATTTTTAGATGTGTGACCTTTAGCAATACATTTAATCCAGAGATGTCAGGGTTCAAACATGGAGCTGAATTAGATCACTTCATATATTCTATCCAGCTAAAAATTCTTAAGAGTCTGTGAATGGAATGGCTACATAGAACCTTTCTGCTTTGGAGAAAAGTGGCATAACAGAGAGTTTCAGCTTAATGAATTTTCAAATGCCAACTTGGATTTGAAAAATTGATTTTACTTGTTCCCTCAAAAATTTCACGTCATAACTTTAAGAACAAAGTATTGTGATTCAGGTCCATTGTATGGACAAATTAGCTGTGCTTCTTGGTAGTTAAAAGTGGCAGAAAGACAGAAACAAGTATTTGATAACATTATGCAATTTTACAATAATAAGTTAATTCTCCAGCCCAACCACCTTAATGATGTGCACTTTTGTTAATATATTTAATATATTGAGAAAAGTCATTTACAATCCCTGTATACAGACCCATGAAAAAAAGACATTTTCATGCCCATAAGAAATATTTTATATTATACAAAATCACATTTTTATGGCCTCATATTTTCTGATCAGACTTCCATCTTCATCAATATCTTATTTCTCAGCTAAAATTCTGGCTTCCTCTAATTATTATTCTGAGAAATTCTCCCTCAGAACGTTCCCTAATCCCAGAAAGTCTCTACATTCCTTCTACAACTGAATGATGTCTTACCTCAACATTATTTAATATATTCCTAAAATAAAGGGGAGTAGAACTTGGATATTTTTACTCATATTTCCCCTGTGGTTAAGAGTTCCCCTTTCTCCCAGTAAACAAAAATGTAAATATTGTTTTAACTCTACTTGCAATCTCATATAGTTCCACTTTGTAAGCTGTTTTCTAAAATATGAATTGAAGTATAGGAAAATTAAACAAGGCCAGTCAGCTTAGTGTTTTCTATATTTAGTTGTTATGTTTTTCCTTCAGCACAAAATTCCACATAAGGTAAAGAAAAGACAGTAAATGCCAGAAAGATTATGGAGTAGCCAAAATATGCCGGAAGCCAACATGAATATGAGGAAATTCATTAACAGATCCTTCTAAATGTGTGTATAAATGATTAAATGTACAGATAAAATGATATTTTTATGGGATTTGCTTTGAAATAATCAGAGTAGAGGGTGGAAGTGGGGATAAGGAGTGGAGAGTGGAATTAGATTAAAACAAGATAGTCATGGGATGACAGTTGCTTGTTCAAGCTGAGTAACAGGTACCTGAGTTTGCTATATAATCCTCTTTGTTTTGTATATGTTTAAATTTTGAAAATAAGCTTTTATTAGATGCTTAATTTATTTTAAAATTTAAATTAGACATTTTTTATCCTGGAATGTCTTCTAAAAAACTGGGTAAATTGCTCATTCATTGGATATAAATGTTTAATATATTCTTCATATATTAACTTCTTTCATCAAATAATGTTTTAATCTTAAAATGTCATAGTGACCTTGTGAAATTTTTTCTTGAAACATAATCCATTAACTGTCATTCTACCATTATTTGTTCTTGACTTAATTTCCAAAGAACCATACAAACAGGCTTTGCCTTCCATTGCTTTCTTTAGCCCAAGACACATAATTAGCCAAAATAAATAGACCAAGGTACAATTACTCAGTCTCTATTCGATTGGTGATTGATAAATACTGCTCTAAAATCTATTTTATTAATTACTTGGTTGATTGGTGAAGATTTCAATCCATGAAAATGGTCAAAATCTATTTCCTACACCAGGACCCACCTTAAGGGGCTTTATTTACCGATCTGAACCTATCAAATAGTCTATTTATCTTATTTCATTCCGACAAACATATTTTGAGCATCTGTGGTATGAAGGCCACAGTTTTAACCTAGGAATTAAAAATCATTCAGACTCAATTGTTACTCTCAAGGACGTGGATAGAAAAGCACATGGGAAACTATAAGGCAAGGCAGAATAGCTACAGTGGTTTGGTAAGCAGAATAATGGTTTCCCAAAGATGTCCACATCCTAATCTCTGGAATCTGCAAATATGTTGCCTTGCATGACAAAAGAGACTCTACAGATGTGTCTAAATTTAGGATCTTGAGATGAGATTACCCTGGATTATCCAAGTGGGCCCAATGGAATCAAAAAGATCATTGTAAGGAGGCACAATGTCTGAGTTAGAAAGAAATTTGAAGGTGCTATGCTGCTGGCATTGAAGATGGAAGAAAGGGCCACAAGCCAAGGAATGCAGGCATTCTCTAGAAGCTGAAAAGGCAAGGAAACGGATTCCTCTAGAGCCTCCAGACATGAACACATCTCTACCGATACCTTGATCTTAGTCCATATGACCTATTTCAGACTCTGACCTATAGAAGATAATAAATTTCTGTTCTTTTAAGCCACTAAGTTTGTGATAGTTTTATAGAGCAGGAGCAAGAAACATGAAGATAGGAACAAGATTACTTCTAATTAGACATCAGAAACAGTTTTCTCGAAGGGAAGAACTGCAAATATGACAGAGATTACCACTTCATCCTTTAGATATGTACTTTCCAACACAATAGCCACTAACCACATGTGGCTATTTTATTTTTAATTTTAATTAAAATAAATATTCATAATAGCCAAGATGTGGAAACAACCTAAGGGTCCATCAACAGATGAATGGATAAAGAAATTTGGCTACATAAATACAATGAGATGCTGTTAATCCTTTTAAAAGAAGGAAATTCTGCAATATTCAACAATATGCATGCTATGGTGTGAATGACTCCCAACACTCAAGTGTTGAAACTTAATCCTTATTGCAGTGGTATTAAGAGGTGAGGCCTTTTGGGGAGTGATTAAGTCATGACGGCTCTGGCTTATAAAAGGGTGGGTAAGAGCCTATAAAGAATCCCTTATGGTTTTATGGGACTACTGCCTTATAAAAAGGCTGGTAAGAACTAGCTTAGGCTGTTTTAATGCTTCCATCTTCTGCCATGTGAGGATGCAACAAGGAGGCCCCCATCAGACATTGAACCACTAGTGCTTTGATCTTGGACTTCCCAGCCCTCAAGACAGTGAGAAATCAATTTCTATCATTTATAAATGACTCAGTCTGTGATATTTTTGTTAAACTAGCCCCAAAGGACTAAGACAATAAATTAACCTGGAGTACGTTATACTAAGTGGCATAAGCCAGTCACCAAAAGACAAACACAGCATGATTCTATTAATACAAGGCATATAAAATAGTCAAATTCATAGAATCAGAGTGGAATAGTGGTTTCCAGGAACTGGAGAAAATGGGAAATGCAAAGTTGCTGTATTTTATTATTCTTTGTACCCAGGCTCTAAAAGTCCAAGATTGACAAATGAGTGAAAGGGTGAAGTCAAGTATCAAAATCCAGGATCAGTTAGTTGGAGGATAAACTAGCCACAGCAAGAGCTAGAGAAGAAGACACCAAACATCTGTAATCAGAAAGGCAAAAAGAAGTGGAAGACATATGACAGAAAATTGAGCTAATGAGACTTGATTCCTATAGATACAGCCTGGCTACTTTGGACTACTTTGGAAGGCCTGGGTGCCTATCTTTTTACGGCCACTGCAGAAAATTTAAAGCTGGGGTCTCAACACCAGCCATACATTGGAATCCACTAGAGAGGTTTTAAAAACACCAATGCCAAACTCCTCAGCCAAATCAGTTGAGTTGGAATCTCTAGGAGAAGAGTTTGAGTATCAGTATTTTTAACACTCCCCAGATGATGCTAATATTGAGAACCACTGTCTTAAAGGCATATTGATGCCTGAAAAGTGGGGAGGTCTACAAAGTAAAAACAAATTCACCACTCCTGATATTGTATACCATAGTATTTAATAGGATTACTACTGACCCATAATTTCATTTAAATGTAGGTATTCTGATATTAAATCTCTTTTATTTTATAAAATTAGAGGCCACTTACAAATACATGATTGCAGCCCAAATAACTTGTCTGACTAGTTAAGTAAGTCTTACTCAAAAGCTTTACTATCCAATACTAAGGAATATATACAGACCAAATGAAAAAATACATATCAATATATGTATGTATTTGATATGAATATCCATATTGTTATATAATATTTAGAACATATTATATAAACATATATTACATTAATAGACACATTGATAGATTTTTTTTTTCATTCTACCAGAAATCTATTTGACTATTTGAACCATAAGCATACTTGAGAAGTAGACATGTAAACCATGGATTTTAGTCCCTGGTACAGATGTAGCAAACTAATAGATACTTAGCTCACAAAAGCCAGGAATAATATATAGCTATTAGTTTTTAAAACATATGACAAGTATTTAGCAGTGCAATGCCAATGTATTTTAAAAGCACCATTTCCATAAAGAGAAAACTTACAAAACTTTTAATATTAGCCCATCAAATGCTAGTTCTACAGAATACAATGACCCTTTTCCTGGCCAAAATGAATATACAAAAATGGTGACTAAATAGCATAAACCAGAGATTACAATTCTTGGATTAGTGTGTAGAAACTAGTTCCAGGATATGAGTTGCTACATCAGAGCATTTGTTTGAAAACATGTGTTCCTAGTATAATGAGGGAGTGGTCCAGATCAGAGCCCTTTGGCAGAGAGTCACTGGGGCTCAGGCAGTGCCGCCCTACTTATTGTAATGCGTGCTCCAGTTCCTTTTCAGATAAGCAGTGAAAAGAAGGAAGAACATTGAGAAGAAAGCTAGTGGAACCCTTTATAATTATATTTTATGAGGGGTTGTACCGTGACAAAGTGACTTTTCTTTAAATGGACCTGTAGTACCACTCCAGATTTTTATAAGAGGGAAACAGGGTTTTACTTTTGATGAGAACAGCTACTTAAGGTGGTTATAGCTGTGTGTGTAAATATGTGTGTGTGTGTGTGTGTGTGTGTGTACGTATATTTCTGTAAAAATAAATAGTGACCCACAAGATGTTGAAACTGAAGGCTTTAACTTTAAATGCTTGCCCTGGAAACACCTCTTGGGACCCATTAGGCCCTGGGATGAGCCTTGACGTGGTCACTCCCTTTGAGGAAGGACTGAGGAAGGCAGATATACATGAAACTACAGAATAGTCCTTGCAATGGCAGAGGGATGTTCAAGATTGTATGTTAGCACAAAGAGGAAACACTTATCCTAATGCAATATTGGGAAGGCTTTTTGGAGTGGGCGGGGGATGCCTCAACTGAGTCTTGAAAAAATGACAGCAAGGATGAGGACTGAAGGTTTGCGGTAGTAAGTCATAAACACAGGAAAACAGCATAATGAACTGACAACAGAATTGTGTGAGCAGGGAACTATAAAACTATTCAGCAAATCTGGAATATGACATGCTGAAAAGGTGACTGGTGATGAGGCTGGAAGAAAAGGCAGTGACTACAGTATAAGGACCACATGCGCCTTGTTTTGGAGACAGCTTTGTCATTTGCAACCAGTCACATCGGATCTTAAGATTGTTTGATCTAGCTGTACTATGTAAGATTTAAGTGGGTCAACAATGGAAGCCAATTTTTGACTTAGAAGGTTAATGCAAGCAAGCAATGAAGAAGCTGTGAACTAGAGAAACAGCAGCAGGGAAGGAGAGGAGGGATGGGGTTTGTGATTATTTAGGTGGTAACATAGAATTTGATGATTGGTTATGGGAGAAGGGGTAAAAGAATCGAGACTGACTCCCAGCTTTCTGACACATGTGACTGGGAACATGTTGGTATTTCAGATTCAGGGAATGATGAGGTTTGAGTAGGAACATTCAGTAAATGGAAACTGTAAGTTCAGATACATAAGTTGTTTGGTTTGAGATATCTCTCAGATGGTCAGATAAAAATATCCAGCAGGTACTTAGATACTTAGCTCACAAAAGCCAGGAATAATATACAGCTTTTAGTTTGGATACATGAATTGAAGACTAGAAGAGATTTTAGGACAGGAATGAAAGAAAAAAAGCTATTTTGGAAGGCCAAAAAATATGAATGGTAGTGAAAACGAAAAACATTATAAGACACAAGGTTGCCAAAAGAGAAAGCAGTTACAATGAGAACAACGGACTGACACCATCTGGGACACCTCAGTACCACTGAGGTGCATACAGAGGAAAGGGTGCCCTTGAGGGGAAGAGGGAAGGGTTGGAAAGGAAGCAAGACAGCCAGTAGAAATTGATTTCTTTCACAAGGAGGGTATAGTCCACAGTAGCAAAAGTTTCAGAGATGTTAGTAAGGAAGTTGAATCCATAGCCTTCCACACTAGGAAGACTGGCCGCATAGCACATATCTTTAATTGTTGTGACTATGTATCTGTGCTTGGCAAATCCCCCTGGTTTCTCGGGATCATTCAAGGTGGGGCAGGGGAGGAGGATGCAGTTTAGAGATAGCTAGTAAGGAATTAAAATGGCCACAGTATAGGACAAGTGGAATGATCTAGGGTATCTGGACATCCTAGTAGGGGAGCAGAATTTCTCATATATACACTGCACAAAACAGTCCTCCCTTATTTGTGAGAGTTACCCAAAAAAAAGATAGGGATGGAGCAGTCAGAGAACAGACTAGTTATCTAGTGAGAACAGCTCACTAGTCTCTAGACTAGCGAACACATTACCTAGCTGTAACCTATCTCAGCTTGGACTGCCATAACAAAATACTGTAGGATGAGTGCCAAAACAGCAGAAATTTATTTTCTCATGGTTCTGGAAGCTGGAAGTGCAAGATCAGGGTGCCAGCATTGTTGGGTTCTGGGAACAGCTCTTCTTCTGGATCACAGACAGTTCTTTCTCGCTGCCTTCATAAATCAGAGAGAGAGATCTCTCTATTGTCTCCTTTTCCCTTCTTATAAGGCCATAGTGTTATCAGATTAGGACTCCACCCTTATGATCTCCCTTAATCTTTATTACCTTTTTATAGGCCCTGTCTCCCAACACAGTTACATTGGAGGTTTGAGTTCAACATACAACCATTAGGAAAACACAGTTCAGTCCATAGCATAGCCATTTGGATCCTTAATAGAAAGGGAACAGATGTCCCAGCCAAATCAGCCTAGTAACCTATTATTTGAGTAAGGAAAAGCACATGAGGTCAGAAACATGAAAGACTCCTGTAGTTCCTCTCCACTTGCATCTGCTCCATTCAGTCTGTTTTCTGCTCTCTTCCACTTTGCCAAGAAATAATACTCTGGAATCAATAAAGAAGGTGTGTATATATATATATATATATGTATATATGTATGTATGAAAGAGGCAGTTTCTCTGCCATAGGTGTTCTAAGCCTGTATTCCCAGCCGGGGCTCACATTGCATCAGGCAATATTATTAAATCACAAGATATGCTACAGAAGCTGCCTGCCAACAAACTTGAAAAGATTAAAATGGGATTGTGAAACACAGGCCTCGCTGC
>NW_016810922.1:708734-727458 GCF_001698545.2 Rhinopithecus bieti | reverse complement strand
GTGTATATATATATATATATATATGTATATATATATGTATGTATATATATATGTATGTATATATATATGCATATATACCTTCTTCATATATTATATATATGCATATATATATATATACACCTTCTTTATATATAATATATATACCTTCTTTATTGATTCTGGAGTATTTTATGTGTATGTGTGTGTGTGTGTGTGTGTGTATATATATATATATATTTTTTTTTTTTTTGAGATATAGTCTCACTCTCTCACCAGACTGCAATGAAGTGGGGTGATCTCAGCTCACTGCAACCTCCACCTCATGGGTTCAAGCGATTCCCCTGCCTCAGCCTCTGAGTAGCTGGGACTACAGGCGCATGCTACCACACCTGGCTAATTTTTTGTATTTTAGTACAGATGGGGTTTCACCATGTTGGTCAGGATGACCTCTATCTCCTGACCTCGTGATCCATCCACCTGGGCCTCCCAAAGTGCTGGGATTACAGGCGTGAGCCATCGTGCCTGGCCAGAAGGTATCCTTTTAAATTGTATTATTTTCTTAACAAAGAAAGGGTATATATGCTCTCCTTCCCAAACAAAAGAGAGACTCATTTTCCTGTTGGAGATGTCACACTTTTTTTTTCTTGATAACAGCCTGGACCTTGAGTCCTCTTCACATTGAGTAAGTCTAATTGTAAGATGTGGATTGTATAAAAGAAAGATTCCTAGAATCAGGAAACCTGGGTTCTAAGCTCAGTTCCAATATAAATTGTCTGCAAAGTCTCAGCCAAGATATTTAAATCTTGGAACCTTTTTCCCTCAACTTCAAAGTGATTGGGTTGAATTCAGTGATCTTAAACTTTATTCCATTCCTAACATTATATAATTTTAACAATACAAAAAGCTTCTAAAGTTCAAAACACTCAGCTTTCATAGTCTCCAACTTTGGATTTTCTATCAGAGTTTTATGTGCCATTTGTGATTTTCCCACGAGAAGAAATAGAAACATATTGTGATATTATGGTTCTTAGTGCATTCTCTAAATGGAACAAAAACACAGTTTCCCTTGTAATTTTGAATCAGTGAAGGTTGCTTTCTATACATGCAGTACAGTAACTGTAAATCCAAGCAAAAACCACTAGAGGGCAGGACAGCAACACAGATTCTTTGGTTCCTTGGCATTTGAGCACTTGTAGACAAGAATCACCGGGGCCGGGCGCGGTGGCTCAAGCCTGTAATCCTCAGCACTTTGGGAGGCCGAGACGGGCGGATCACGAGGTCAGGAGATCGAGACCATCCTGGCCAACACGGTGAAACCCCGTCTCTACTAAAATACAAAAAACTAGCCGGGCGAGGTGGCGGCGCCTGTAGTCCCAGCTACTCGGGAGGCTGAGGCAGGAGAATGGCGTCAACCCGGGAGGCGGAGCTTGCAGTGAGCTGAGATCTGGCCACTGCACTCCAGCCTGGGTGACAGAGCGAGACTCCATCTCAAAAAAAAAAAAAAAAAAGATATGGGGTGTTACCGCAAACGCAGACTACGTAATTTTACAAAAATCAATGCAACCTATAATTATTTAAAGCCAGTGTAATAAATGCTATAGACATTTTGACAGTCTAAAAACAAGGTAAATACATGAATGTAAACTCAATAACTAATTGACTTTTTCTTTTCATCCAGATGTCTGATTGTAAAACACAGGACAGCTAAATTCTGTTTCCTTTGAAGGAATATCTCCTCATGGAGAGGCCCCGAGCTATTCCCTGAGCAAGGTGACCGTGTTCTCCACCTGTGAGAGCCTCCTCGCCCCTCAGGCCTACACGCCTGCCTTTTGATTGATCCCACAGGGCAGATGAACACATAGGCTGACCAGTCACCTATGAGGCAGCTTGAAGAGTTCTCTACAAACATGGTCAAGGATGACAGCTACACCGATAAGATTATCTCATTACGAAAGTTAAATTTAGAAGTATGGAGAGAATTAGTCATTTAATTGCAGGAAGAAATATGTGAAAAAAAGATAAAGAGTGATGAGCTCTGATTCCTTCTGAAAGACCAACAGAAAGGCCCATCTTTAGATCTGAGTTGAATCTTGAATCTCACATTTCCAAACTACAGTTTCTACTCTGCCCTAAAGGTTGTTCCTAGCTCCCTTTGAGACTTTTCTCTCCTCTCCCGCCATCCATCCCTCTCCTTCCCTCTTCCTTCCTCCTTTTCCTCTTCCTTCTCATCTCCCCCTTCTCCCTCTACCCCTCCTCTACCTGTTTTTTCACATGGATCTTCGCAATTGCCTGAGTTAGGTCAATTAAGTCCTTCTTTATTCCCCATGAAAAGGAACTTAAAAGCATACCACAGTAAATAATAACGTATCATATAATCAAAATTTGCTAAGAGAGGGATCTCAAGTAATTTCACCACAAAAAAAAAGATAAGTATGTGAGGTGATGGATATGTTAAATTAGCTTGACTGTAGTAATCATTTCACAAAGTATGTATCTATTGAAACATCACAGTGAATACCTTAAATATACACAATTTTTATTTGTCAATCATACCTCAACAGATTCGGGAGAAGAAAACACACCTATGCTAATTGCTATGCCATTGCTGACTGATTTTCTCTTTTAATCAACAAGTAAGAGTTGTATATATTTATGGTGTACAATATGATGTCTTGATATATGTATACACTGTGAAATGGCTAAATCAAGCTACTTAACATATGTGTTGCCTCACATTCTTAACATTTTTTGTGATGAAAATAATTAAAATCTACTCTCGGCAATTTTCAAGTATGCAATATATTGTTTTTACTGTAATCATTATGATGTGCAATAGATCTCTTGCTTGAACTTATTGCTAACCAATATTTTTGCATGTGGTACTTAATGTGCTATTATATTGCAATTGTGTGAGCATATCCCTGAACTGCCATGAAGTCAAATTATAATTTTATTACATGCCTGCTAAGAAAAACCACAATTACAAACACACCTTTTAAAATTCTAAATAGTTTTTTTTTTGTTTTTTGAGACAGAGTCTGTCTCTGTCACCCAGGCTGGAGTGCAGTTGCATGATCTTGGCTCACTGCAACCTCTGTCTCTCAGGTTCAAGTGATTCTTGTGCCTCTGCCTCCCAAGTAGCCGGGACTACAGGTGTGCGCCACCACACCTGGCTAATTTGTGTATTTTTAATAGAGATGGGGTTTTGTCATGTTGCCCAGACTGGTCTTGAACTCCTGGCCTCAAGTGATTCACCCACTTCAGCCTCCCAAAGTGCCCTCAGTTCACAGGAATGAGTTACTGCACAAGGCCAATTATTCTTATTTTTTCTAAAAAGGAAGTATAGTTTTATAAAAATACTTCAAGAGATGAAGTAGTTTGACATTTAAAATTCTGAACAGCAGGCTGGGTTAGGGTGCACAAAATTTCAAGCCCAGTCTAGTCACTGGGGCATATTTCTTCTGCTTCAGAATTATCATTTAGTATACAAAGACTGCAGCCCCAAGGAGTTTCTCTCTTTTAGATTACTTCACACTCAACCTCAAGCAATGAATCAAAATTATTGTGTAAGTATTCCTACCAGTTTATGGCTCCAGCACCTTCTGTTCCAGGTAAGCAGATCTTGGCTGTGACTGTCTGCACTCACCTTTCTCTCCAGATGTCAGGGTGGCAGTTTATCCCTCAACCTCAGTTTGCTTATAGACCAAGAAAAATCACTGATTTTCAATTTGTTCAGCTTTCTATTGTAGTAAAGGTAAGAGTGATGAATTCTGAGCTCTGTACTGCTGAAACTAAAACTAGAATCTCAGAAATGATATACTGACCACTTACTACCTGCCTGGCACCATGCAAAATGTTTTATAAGCTTCTATGCCTTTATTTTCCCAATAACAACGCGGCTGTCTGCTGCAATCCCCCGTACTGTCATAACGCCTCTTATAGTGCAGTCATCTTCAGACCTCTAGGTGATTCCTCCTCAGTATGTGAAGATTTTAGTTCCTTATTCAGTTGTTGCTCCTCTCATAACTTTTAGAAATTTCAAAATCATGTAGATGACTCTTCCAATACCCCAGCCTCTTAATCCATTGACCACCTTCCTCTCTTCAGTAAATTGTGTCCTTCACCCTGCCTCAACCCCCAACTCCATGGTCACACCAATGGCATTGGTCACTACAAATAACTGAATCGCTTCATAATCTCAATTTTAAACATATCACCTTCTGACTACCACCTTGTATATCTCCAGCTCAATTTCTCTAGTACTCCTATCCCAAAGGTATTTCAATGACAGTAGATATGCAACCATCCATTCTACTTTTCACCATCCCTTGCCACCTTCATGATCCACCTTCTTTCACCTACTTGATCTCTTGGAGTATTTTTACAAAACTGTATTTCCTTTCCTTAAAAAAATAAGAATAGTCTATTTACAATTTTAAGCATGTTTTAATTGTAGTTTTCTTAGCAGGCATGCAGCAAAGTTATAATTTGACTCCATGGCAGTTCAAGGATACGCTCACATAATTAAAATACAGTAACACATTAAGTACCACGTGCAAAAAGAAAATCGGTTAGCAATAAGTTCAAGAGATCTATTGCACATTATAATGACTGCAGTAAAAACAATATATTCCAGATTCAAAAGTGCCAAGAGAGTAGATTTTAATTATTTTCGTCACAAAAAAATGTTAATGACCGTGGTCCATCATTATTTTTCTCTTGCATACAGCCTCAAACCCATTTCTTCTTCCTTATATTCTCTTAGTATGACTTCCACTCTGGTGAAATCTAACTCTACTTACTCCTATCCCTGTACCTGTGAAAGTGAACATGGCCAAAAAATATTCAACCATCCTGACTGGTTTTAAGTTAAATATGTGTCCACTAACCCTTAGTGCTACATGGAAGTCCAATTGTACTTCCCAGTGCATTCACTCTTCCATTCCCCTAAATCCCTTTTCAGATTTTTTCTCTCCTCAACCCTTCAACACCTTCACCACACTTCTAACTCTCAGCTGATGGCCACATTTCCTTTTTCTATTGCAGGGGGAAATAAAAGAAGCCATCAGGAGAAAACTTCCATGCCCTCCCCTGACTACCTCTACCCATTTATCCTCCATCTCTGTCCATGTTCTCTGCCTTCATTCCTGCTACACTTGATGAGTGGTTCTTTTATGAAACTAAGTTCAATCTTACCTCATGTGCACTGGATCCTCTTCCTCTTACCTTCTCAAGCACACCTCTCCTGACTTCATTAACAGATTTTTCCTTCTCTAATAGATTATTCCCATCCAAAATATGCTATAAATTTTCCCATCTTAAAAAAGTATATATCTAGTATTGAGCTCACTAGCTACTAATCTATTTCTTTGAATCCATTTTTTCAATAAAACTTCTTGAAACTGTCTGTGCCTATTGTCCAAAATTATTTCCTACCCCACAGCTCCCCCCAAATACACACACATACATACGTGCACGCACACACACACACACATACACTCTTAAACCTACTTCATTGAACCTTTTGCTCATCTCCAAAACTGCTCTTGCCATGGTAACCAACTACAATGTTTGATTAAATAGTCAATTCTCAGTCTTCACCTCCCTTGACTTTCCAGCAGCACTTGTCACAGTTGATCCCACCCTCCCTCTCAACACTCTCTTCAGTTTCTGGGACATTGCCCTCCTTTGCTTTTCCTAACCTGTTTTGGTGGTTCTTTTCATCTCTCCATTATCAAGAAGTAACTCAGAGACATTTAGATAGTTGTTTGGCACTGTATGTAGTTATTTTGCATGCAGAAGTTTTCACAAGTGTCTGGTAGGCAGAGTCAAGAGGGGAAGGAAAGGTGGAAAAAAACTGCAGGTGGCCTGTAACAGATCTTCTGTACTGTTTGTTTGTTCGTTTGTTTGTCATGGAGTCTCACTCTGTCGCTCAGGCTGAAGTGCAGCAGTACTCTCTCTGCTCATTGCAACCTCCACCTCCCAAGTTCAAGCAACTCTCCTGCCTCAGCCTCCTGAGTAGCTGGGATTACCTGAGTGCCTGGAAAGCCAGGCACTTTCCACCATGCCTGGCTAATTTTTGCATTTTTAGTAGAGACAGGGTTTCACCATGTTGGCCAGGCTGGTCTCAAACTCCTGACCTCAGGTGATCTGCCTACCCTGGCCTCCCAAAATGCTGGGATTATAGGCCGGAACCACCGTACCCAGACTTTTGTACATTTTGAGTAAATTGATTAGCTGGCAGACAAAGAGATCAGCCTGAGTATTATGTTTTGAATAAGCTGATTAGACCTACCAAATTTAAAAACCTCAGATTTTTGTGGATTCTCCATGAAAGCTTAGGAGTTTAGCCATGGGATATACCTGACAGGCTGTCTTAGGTCATGTCTGGCAGGATCCTTAACACCTCTACCTTAACAGCTCTACCTTAATTAGACCAGTTCCTCCATTTGAATTTTTCCCTACACTTTCCCTACACTTAAACTTTGTGGTCTCACAGAGATCAATAGACATGTTATCTTTATCTGGTTACTTGTGGCTTCCTCCAGCTCACCTCTTTAAATATCATGAGATATTGACAACTCCAGACTCCTGCATGTCTAACCATCTACTTGACACCTCTACTTGGATACTTAATAAGTCTCTCAAAGCAACACATATCTTAAACTGGTATCTTACCTTCTACCACTCCCCAAATTATGTCTTACATAATCTTACATGTTACAATAAATAGCAACTTCATCCTTCCAATGTCCAAAACCCTAACGTCATCCTTGACTCTTTTCTTCCCCTAATACCCTACATCTAATCATTCAGCAAATCTTGTTGGTTCTGCCTTCAAAATAAATCCAAAACTTGGTATCTTTACCTTGTTCCAAATAGCCATCAGCTCTCCTACATCAGCGTGAAGCCTCCTCAGAGCCAGGGTATCTTCAACTCAAGACTGTATTTTAAAATAAGGCCAGGACACTTCCAAACTCAAAGCCCTAAAATCTTCCTGTCTTATCCAGGGTCAATTTCAAAG
This sequence comes from Rhinopithecus bieti, assembly GCF_001698545.2. Classification (NCBI taxonomy): domain Eukaryota; kingdom Metazoa; phylum Chordata; class Mammalia; order Primates; family Cercopithecidae; genus Rhinopithecus; species Rhinopithecus bieti. Next base: position 720,455 of record NW_016810922.1, on the reverse strand, counting down.
TCCCTATTATAACCCCCAAGGTCCTCCACAATCTGAACACACACACACACACACCCCTCCCACTCTCATTTTTTTCTTCTCTCCCCTACAGCCTCCACTCCAGCTATACAGCCTTCTTGCTAATTCTCCCACTCACCAATCAGGATCTGCCTCACAGTTTCACATTATATGCTTCCGCTGCCTAGAAATCTCTTTCCATTAATATTCATGTGGCTTGTATCTTCACATCTTTCAGATTTCTGTTCAATGTTCACCTTATCAAAAACCCTAATACTTTTCTAAAATAAAAACACACTCTACTCAGGACTCTCTTCCTTTCTTTTCTGCTTTATTTTTTCCAAAGTAATTACATCTTTAACTCACTATGCACTGTTGATTTTTTTATGACCAATATGTACTCACTAAAATATAAAGTCCATAAGAGTGACTTTTTTATTTGCTACTTTATTTTAAATGCCTAGGACAGTGCCTGGGCACAGTGGGCATTCAATATATATTAACTGAAAAAATACTAAATTTCACAGATAAAAAAATAAATTTTAGAGATGGAAAATAATAAGTAGCTCATCCACTAGGAGTGCAGAACTGCTAGAAATTGCAGAGCTTCTAATTAAACATAGCTCTTCCTCAGTTGATTCCAACATGGTTGGGAATCAATTCCCCATGGGTATCTCATGTTTCTGCACATCTTCTGAGTCAAGGCATTGCTTGCCATTTGTTTTAAACTATGTTTTCAAGAATTTTTGTACACTGATCAGTCCTAGAAATTAAGAGAGAGTATCTGCCTCCCAAACAAAGGTGTGCTTGTGGCCCATTATAAAAAAATTGGGTTCCCTAGGTTCAGGGTTACTCTCCTAAAATGAAGCCCATTACACATTAGTTTGGTGCAAAAGTAATTGAGATTTTTGCATTGTTGGAATTTGCCATTTGATATTGGAATACATTCTTAAGTAAATGTGGTTATGTTATACATCACTTTAGTGGGCATTTCTCATTTTAATTTTTTTGCCAAAAATTTATTACTTGCTGTTTATGTTTATTTTAGACCATGTAAATGATGTTAAACAAAAAGTAAATTTCAGCAATTTTCTTATTCTAGTTCAAACTGGGTCGTAAAGCAGGGGAGACAACTCACCATATCAACAACACATTTGGGCCAGGAACTGCTAATGAATGTACAGTGCAGTGGTGGTTCAAGAAGTTTTGCAAAGGAGAGGAGAGTTTTGAAGTTGAGGAGCATAGTGGCCAGCCATCAGAAGTTGACAATGACCAACTGAGAGAATCATCAGAGTTGAATCCTCTTACACTACAGGAAAAGTTGCCAAGGAACTCCACGTCACCCATTCTATGGTCATTCAGCATTTGAAGCAAATGGGAAAGGTGAAAAAGCTCAATAAATGGGTGCCTCGTGAGCTGAGTGAAAAATTTTTAAAGTTGTTTAGAAGCGTCATCTTTTCTTATTCTATGCAACAACAACAAACCATTTCTCAATCAGTATGCGATGAAAAGTGGATTCTATACGACAACTGGCAATGACCATCTAAGTGACTGGACTGAGAAAAAACTCCAAAGCATTTCCCAAAGCCAATTGTTCACCAATAAAAGGTCATAGTCACTGTTTGGTGGTCTGCTGCCAGTCTGATCCACTATAGCTTTCTGAATCCTGGCGAAACCACTGCATCTGAGAAGTGTGCTCAGCAAATCGATGAGATGCACTAAAAACTGCAATACCTGCAGCCAGCATTGGTCAAGAGAAAGGGCCCAATTCTTCTCCACGACAACACCCAACTACATGTCTCACAACCAACTCTTCAAAAGTTGAAGGAATTGGGCTATGAAGTTTTGCCTCATCCACCATATTCACCTGTCCTCTCATCAACCAACTACGACTTCTTCAAGTGTCTTGACTTTTTGCAGGGAAAACACTTCCACAACCAGCGGAATGTGGAAAATGCTTTCCAGGAGGTTGTCAAATCCCGAACCACAGATTTTTATGCTACAGGAATAAGCAAACTTATTTCTCATTGGCAAAAATGTGTTGATTGTAATGGTTCCTATTTTTATTAATCAAGATGTGTTTGAAAGTAAGTAAAATCTCAGAGCATTCATAGTTCTTGACAAACACTATACTACTATTCCCAGGTGTACCAAGTGAATACTAGCCATTTCTATCCTTGATTCTTATAAACCTTAAACTTATTAAAGATATTCCATTTGGTTGACCCTTATTCGATTCTCTGTATAACTTACATAATTAACTGTAGAGGAAAGGTTTAATCTTTTATTTATATTAATATTTAATCCAAAATGCCAGGTAAATCCTTTGAAATCATAGTTTTCAATTATCTGATAAAAATATCATGTCATCAAAGAATACAAGTTTAGGCTGGGCGCGGTGGCTCAAGCCTGTAATCCCAGCACTTTGGGAGGCCGAGACGGGCGGATCAGGAGGTCAGGAGATCGAGACCATCCTGGCTAACACGGTGAAACCCCGTCTCTACTAAAAATACAAAAAACTAGCCGGGCAAGGTGGCAGGCGCCTGTAGTCCCAGCTACTCGGGAGGCTGAGGCAGGAGAATGGCGTAAACCCGGGAGGCGGAGCTTGCAGTGAGCTGAGATCCGGCCACTGCACTCCAGCCTGGGCGACAGAGCGAGACTCCGTCTCAAAAAAAAAAAAAAATACAAGTTTAAATTTCAAGTTTTTTTAATAAATAAGAGCTAAGTAATGTGTACACACAGACATAGAGAGTGGAATAATAGACATTGGAGGCTCAGAAACATGGGAGGATAGGAGGCAGGGGTGAAGGATGAATTACCTGTTGGGTACAATGTACACTACTTGGGTGATAGCTACACTAAAAACGAGACTTTACCACTACACAATATATCCATGCAACATGTATCCCATGAATTTACAAAGATAAAACTAAAATAAATTAAAATAAAATTTCAAGTATCCGTTAAGCCTATACTCATTTGTGTATAATTAAGAAACATTAAAGCAGAGAATTACAGATATGGTATGAACATCAAAGGTTTTCATATTGTTTTCTTGAAAAATCACTTGTTAATACCTAATTGGGAACAAACTCAAAGATAATTCACACTGTTTCTTCCTTAGGTATGCCTAAAATTAGGTCTTTTTCTTTTCTTTTCTTTTTTCTTTCTTTTTTTTTTTTTTTTTTTGACGGAGTCTTGCTCTGTTACCCAGGCTGGAGTGCAGTGGCACGATCTCGGCTCTCTGCAACCTCTGCCTCCTGGGTTCAAGCCGTTCTCCTGCCTCAGTCTCCCCAGTAGCTGGGATTACAGGCACGCACCACCACGTCCAGCTAATTTTTGTATTTTTAGTAGAGTCAGAGTTTCACCATGTTGGCCAGGCTGGTCTCGAACTCCTGACCTCGTGATCCACCTGCCTTGGCAAAGTGCTGGGATTACAGTGATGTCATAATTTTAAGGTAAATGTTGCTTTTATGAAGCAGTAGTTCTTTCTTAAATGTTCAATCTAAAATAGAAAATACTCAGCTTAAACGTCAATAGTACAGTGTCAGTATAGTTAATAAGTATTTACTTAAGCATTTGGTGACTCTAATAATTATTATTACAATGTAACCTGAATTTTAAAAAATGTTAGAAAACACTTTCTAAAACTATATAAGGAGCTACGCAGATGGGGAGAGGGTTCAGGACAGCCTGACTAAAGCTGGTCAAGCAAAGAATCTTGTCAGTGTGTTCTGGTATTTTATTAAATAAATCATTTTGTGGGATATTATAAAGGCTGGTAGTATTGTCTTACAAAAATAATGGTTTGTGCTCTTGGGTTGGAGATAATCCTCACAGAAACACAGATGTAGGAAGTAAAAGTATAGCACAGAGATCAACATTAATTTAATGTAGTAAGATAGTAATTCAAAGCATTCCTTTATGGTCTTCCCCACCCCTGAGTCCATAATCCTTCAATCTTTGAGGGTCTTCTCCTTTAACTCAAATAGGTTTCAATGCTCACTTCTTGAGTTCTAAGTATAACATGGCACAATGGCTCAGATAGAAACTTGCAGAGCAAGCCTTTCCTGCCCTTAGACTAAATAAAAGATACCACAACCATCTAGAAAGGAGCAGAGTAAGGACAAGAGGTCTCCAGTCACCACAGGCACAAGAACCAAATCAGTGTCCAGTTGCCCTTCTCTCTATGGTCCAGTTAGCAGCCTGTGTGTTGCCTTGAATTGTCAGCAGGAATGACAGTCATCTCTGCCTCAACACGTTGCCTAGCACCCCCATCTGACCCCCTCATAGAGGCAATTTCTCCATTCGCCAGCCTGAATATGAGGTGGAGGGGGGTCCTGGATACCTGGCTGGGAGTAGTACCCACCCTGCACACATCTGATCATGGTGAAACTAGATAGAACCAGATGTCCTACCTCATCTGAACAGCCATGGACCCACACTCCTATTACATTAGTATAATAACTTAGATACTCTATATTAATATCTAACTGATAGGGTTCAAAACATACTACCCAAATCATTGAAACTTGGCATACTGAATATTTTAACCTGAAGGTATTTGAAAAATAGCATGTGCAAGAAGGTCTCTCTGACCTTCTGCTCACCATCTATCTTAAAGCAGGTCAGTAAACCCAGGAAGGATTTTCTTATCTTGCCCTAAAGCAAGTCAAGAGACCCTCGTATGAAAGATGCCTTCCTATATACAGAGTATTTGTATCTTTGAAGATGAAGGGTCACAAAGAATATGAACAAACAGACCTTGCCAAGTTTCTCCTAGTTTATTACCATTAGATCATGCCGTTTTTGCCCTATCCTGTTTCTCCATGACTCCTCATTCTTCATCAAGCTTAGCATAATAATACTCAGGTTTACCTGTTTCTCAGGTTATTTATTCTGTATGAAGCCTCCTATGTTGCAGAAAACTTATCAAATAAATTTGCATGCTTTTCTCTTGTTAATCTGTCTTTTGTTATAGGAGCCTTGGCCATGAACCTAGGATGAGGAAAATATTTTTTTCTCCCCTAGATAATATTATATATATTAATACATAATATTAATTATGATAACTGATTAAGAATTTTAACACAAAACAAATCTGGGAAACACATGGTTCTAATTTAATATCATATTTGATTAGATATGTTGTCTTTCATCATCAAATTCTTCATACATTTTAATTAAGTGCACATATGCAAAATGAAAAGACAATTAAGTTTTAAAATCTTTTGAACATACTGAAAGTAATCAATGGAGGTTATTTTGAATAACTGAATTATTCAGTTAGCTAAAATTTACTATATTAAAAATGCAATATGTAATTCACATATATTAATTCAAATAACCTGGAAAATTATAAAAATATATTGAGTTAGAAGCAAGAGGACAATAATGATTCCCCACTTCAGAAAGTAGCTGCAACATGGGCGGTAGCATGCCCATTGTTTCTTTCTTACCTAAAATTATCTTCTTTCCAATTTCATTAGACGCTCAAATCTTGCCAGAGGGACAAAAACTAATCTACTTATAATTTAGTGATATTGTATCACACTAATAGCATGACAAATCAAAATAACAGCCATGTTTTTCTCTCTGACAGTTTTACAATCCCACCTAGGGATTAGCAATTTTTGGAATTCTTCAAAACATCTTTTTTTAGCAAAGTGACCATTTTGATTAAGTTAGGAAAGAAATTGTGGACACCTTTAATAAAATAACTTAGTTCAATAAACAACTCATCTGTTGAGTTAAAAACACATATTCATTTCTATTTTGACTAGATTAGGAACAATGGTGGGCAACACAGGAATGATTTAGTTTTAAATAGGACTAGACATTCACGCCTAAGTCTGTCTCTAAAAGTTACTTCCACTGGATAGCTGGACTCAATAAAAGGGAAATCTTAACAGAAAAGGGGGAATTCTTACATACCAGTTATATATTTAGGAAATGACTTGTAGAGACACATACATCTTCAGAATGGACTTTTTTCCTTTTTATGTAAACCAGTATGATCAAGTTAACATCCTAATTTGCAGTAGATGATGTAAAACTTTATTACTTTGCTTCGGTCCTTTTATTACTTAGACTTAGTCCTTTCTTGCAGCTATTAATATTATGTATTGTCAAATGCTCTAAAACTCTATGTTTAAAATTCAACAACTTGGTTTTAGACGAGCTTTAGATTTCATAAGTTTGTTTTTATGTGTGAGTAGAAATAAATAATTATCTCATTAAATAAAAGATTTAAAATGTTAAAAAAATATTAAAATGTTAAAAATACTTAATGAAATAAGACAAATTAAATAAAATATGAAAATATCAAAATTAGAAATAAAATATTATTTATTTAAACAGAAGTAAATAAAAATGTAAACCTTGTACCACATGGTCAATAGTGAATTTTGACAACAGAATAGAAGTGTTTGGCCTGGGGAATGGAAAACGCTAAGGTGATGGATTCAGAAACAAACAGGTGGCCACTTTTCCAGATGCCTACATGTGGTGTAGGGGAACATGAAGCAAAAGGAGAAATATCAGGTTTCAGGTTAGAAGCCAGAAGCCCCAGGTAGAGGAGCCCAAGGCAAGACAGTACTCTGGAGCCATGGAGGCACTTAGAAAACTGCATAAAACCATACCCAATTTGGAATCATGGGTGAGGTTTGAACTCAACAAATCAAGCAGGCCTGAGGTCAAATCCTGGCTCCAACAGTTAGATACTCCTACGCAACTCACTGTCCTGTCTAAGCTTAGGTTTCTTCAAAATGTAGATGGAGATGATCACAGTACCTACCTGCTAGGGTTGCTATGATGAATAATGAGACAATCATCCATAGAATGCCTGGCTAGGAAACCATCTCACAGTGGGACTAACCCAGCACCTGCAACTGAGAAAAGTCACTCTGAGAAATGGTTAAGTTTGGAGTCAGGCTAACGTAATAGCCTGATTACAAGTAGCTATTTTGTGGAATATAAGACAGATTACAAACACATAAATATGGGGTCAGGCTGCCCATCATACATTTGGGAGTTGGGTCATTTTAAATGTTTGTTTTAAGAGGCTCACAATTTACCCCTAAAAATTCTTGAACTATTTCTCAGATCCTTAATTATGTGAGTCAAAATAAATTAATAGTTATATAAACCAAGTATGTAAACTTGTCTTTTCACAGTGACAGCTGCAAATACTTTTAGGTCAACTATTTTAAAATATGAGCTCTTCCCATTAAAACTCTTAAATACATTTTAATAGTCTGTCCTATCTCAAATTTGATAATACAATATGCATACTGAACTTTAGGTACAATACAGAACAGCTTTCGCACTACCAAAGCCAGAGTATAATTGTCTCTTCAATTGCCATTTGGTTATAAGACATACTTCCCTATCACTCTAGTGGTATAGCATAAAACAGTACTTCACCTATACTAAGCTGAAAGATGTTACAATTCATCAACTATTCACTAATTATATATCTGTCTTCTATTATACACGGAAAAAAATAAAGCAGAGACCCTGCTTGTCACATTTTCCACAAAATCCTCAAAGCCCAGGAAAGATTTGAATAAATAACAACTTATAATAAAGCATTAATATGAGTCACAAAACAAAACTTCTTTCTAATTTGATGAAAGCTATGCATTCACAAACATATCCAAAACAAAAAGGAGTTACTTTGTAAATACTGAACTCTACTATTATAGTATGTCTTCCCACCTACTATCTTAAAATATATAACAGAAAATCACGCCTCCAAATAGCAAACAGGGAGAAAAATACTAACCAGCAAACTCTGCTAATCGAGCTCACAGACCGTCATTTTGGGGGTGCGGGTCTTAACACCATGATCACTTAACCAGCTGAATCTAAATACTCCAGTAGAAGCAAGGCTCCTGCGTCATCTGGACAATTCCAAAGGAAGAGTCGTATAGTTCAGAGCCTTCAGAACCCAGGTTTAGGGTCAGAACAAGCCTGGATTCAAATCCCAACTTGGCACACCGGTTGTGTGACCAGCAGGCAAGCAATGCATGCCTCTCTCCTTTCAGATTTGTCATCTTTAAAATGAAAAAAGCAACATCTATTTACAAATTGCTTTAAACAGTGTAAGGTATATAGTATAGGCTCAAAAATGATAGCTAGTATCACTATCATTATTACATGACATGTGTCTACTGCCATGTCAAATTTGTTTCTTTAACTTTGACTACCTTAAATATTTTGTGTGTGCATATAATCATATACAGATGTACACACACTTAATAATTATGAGGATTATCCTATTATCACTGGTTCCCTGGTTCTTTGAGCTTTACCCAGTTGCAGGGCTGTGGGGGAGGAAAAAGATAGATGGAGAAAGCCAGGGGTGGAGGAAGTCAGGGAAATGTATTTCACATTAGTGACTATTCAAAAGCCAAATCTGTATAACCACAATGGACCATTTCCTATCTTGATTTTTATGTTGCTGCCTGGATAATGTAGGGCAGCTGCATTTTCTCCCCTCTTACAGTTTAGTTCAGAGGTGAGAGGAAATGAAAAGGATTGTTTGTCAGGAAATGTTACTGTTTTTCAGCTGAGAACACGCATGGAACAACAGCTGTTTGTGTAGCAATATGCCTAGATAGTTCCACAAACTGTGGTCACAGGTTTAGATAAGGCTGCCACGAACTTGGAAGGCACCAAATTGTCGAGAAGGTTCAAAAAGGTCCCCTAGGACTTACTATAGGTGTAGCACGTAGTCTCCAATTTCTGAACTAAGTTTAATAAAGGCTTCATATATCAGCATGTGATTCTTAGCATAGTCTAGACCACTGTAACTTCAGCATGGAAAAGATATGACATAGACACATAGAGAATGCAGTCATAACCACAAGGTTAACTTTCTCCAAGGATAGAACTTTTGAAGACTCTTACTAATGAAGTTTTTCTGTAGCTGATTTGACCACGAAGTATCATACCACAAACTAATTTCATAAAAACTAAAATTATCTGCTCTTTTAAAAGTTTTCTATTCAATAGAACCTCTATTAGATCTTAAAACCAGTGGAAGTCTACAAGTACATTTGGTTTTCTATGTCATGAAACACACGTTGATTTTCTTTGAATATAAATGTATATTAATCTCCAGATACACTGGGCATGTTTAGGAATATGTAATTCATTTATTTAAATATTAAATTTTAGAATTATTTGGAAATAATTTAAAATTATTTGGAATTATTCCAAATAAATTTGGAAATTATTAAGATGGATTTTGGTATAAACCAAATTCACTGCTATATCAGCAAGGTAAAGCAAAATAAAATATTTGTAAATAAACACAGAGAGAATACATTTTAAACACTAAAACGCATTGGTTAATATTAACTATGCTCTTTAAGCAAATCATCAATAAAATATTTGGATAGCAATTTCTCTGTTATTTTATTTTATTTTCTGCTAGGAAAACTGGACTACCAGGTAGAGAAACAGTCCTTTATTCCTCTGATATAAAGCCAAATACAAATGTTTTAGTTATATTTTCATGGATGTAGGGGTGCAAGGGCAGTGTTGCATGAACATACTGCACAGTGGTGAAGTCTGGGCTTTTAATGTACCCATCACATGGATAATAAACATTGTACCCTATAAGTAATATTTCATCTCTCGCCTCCCTGCCACCCTCTCACAGTTTGGAGTCTCCTATATTATCCAATTATCCACTGATGGACACTTAGCTTGATTCCATGGTTTTGCTATTGTGAATAGAGCTGTGATGAACATGTGAGTGCAGATGCCTTTTTGATGTAAATGTTTTTTTTTCCTTTGGGTTTATACCCAGTAATGGGATTGCTGAATCAAAGAGTGGTTGTATTTTTAGATCTTCGAGAAATCTCCATACTGTTTTCCATAGAGGCTGTACTAATTTACATTCCCACCAGCAGTGTATAAGCATTCCCTCTTCTCCATGCCAACATCTGTTGTCTTCTGACTTTTTAAGAATAGCCATTCTGAATTGTGTAGGATGGTATCTCATTGTAGTTTTAATTTGCATTGATCTGATGATTAGTCATGTTGAGCATTTTTTCATATGCTTGTTGACCATTTGCATGTGTTCTTTTGAAAAATGTCTGCTCCTGTCCTTTGCCCACTTTTAATGGAGTTGTTTTATCTGGTTGGATTGTTTGAGTTCTTTGTAGATTCTGAATATTAGTCTATTGTTGGATGCATAGTTTGTCAATATTTTCTTCCATTCTGCAGGTTGTCTTTTTTTTCTGTGTAGAAGCTTTTTAGTTTAAGCTCCATTTGTCAATTTTTGTTTTTGTTGCTTTTTTTTTAGGTCTTTGTCATAAATTCTTTCTTAGGCCAATGTCCAGAAGAGTTGTTCCTAGATTTTCTTCCAGCACTTTAATAGTTACAGGTCTTATATTCAAGTCTTTAATCCATCTTGAGTTAATTTTTACGTGGTGAAAGATAGGGGTCCAGTTTCACTCTTCTGTATATGACAGTGCGGTTTTCCCAGCACCATTTATTGAAAAGGGTATCCTTTTCCCACTGTATATTTTTGTCAGCTTTGTCAAAGATCAGTTGGTTGTATGTATGTGGCTTTATTTCTGTATTCTCTATTCTGTTCCATTTATCTGTATGTCTATTTTTATACCAGTACCCATCCTGTTTTGGTTACTAAAGCCTATTAGTATAATTTGAAATCAGGTAAGGTGATGCTTCCAGCTTTATTCTTTTTGCTTAGGACTGCTTTGGCTAATTGAGCTCTTTTTTGGTTCCCAAAATGTGAACATAAATATGAACTATCTGTACCCACCTGCAGGTCTAACTCAGAAGGTACATAAAATTGAAAGCAAAACTGAATGCTTTAAGAATAAAAATTAAAACTAGGACTAAACACTGCAATAAATCAGAAGTAGTGCCCCGTGTACATACTTAACTATTTACAGATAAAAACAGGCATTACCACAACACTAACTATACTCATTTATATATAAAAAACACAAGTTTCATACATCACAAAAAACCTTCCATTATAACACAGAAGTGATATTACCAGACAAGCATCAGTGAAGTATACTGCCTTTTCTAGTTGTTATTGTACAATGCTGTAGATAATGCAGCCCATGCAATACACCCAAGAACACTAGAGTCCTACACCCAAGTACAATATGATAAAGCAGCCCTCTGCAAGTGGTGCTGGATACCACTAAGAAGTCTACTGCAGCCATGTTGGTTATGATTTTCCATGCAGAAGGGTACAGTTACATTAAGAACTGAAGTCTTTTAAAAAGCTTTAAACATTCTTTCTTGAACCAAAACATTCGACAAAAGATGCACATGAAAAATTAACTATTCAGATACCTTTGCAACTTAAAATTCAGATGCATGTTATTCAATAGAGCTGCTGTATGTGAAAACCAAACGTAGAGCTTAAATTTCTTCTTGTAAACAAATTAATTCTAGTGCAGTTCTGTGCTACACATTTTTAGCAATGAGTAATGCAGACATCTTCTGGTGCAGGCCAGCACAATAAGCTTCAAAGATTATCTCAAGACCCTGTTGTTGGCTTGATGGTTTTACTTATAACCAGTTTCGATGTTTACCTTTCACAGAATGTCTTATTTGACAGCTTTAGATGACCAATTTAACCAGGCTTATATATGGCGCCAAACTGGTTTCACGGGAAGGAAGGTCTGATCCTCTTTATGAGCATTTCTTCCTGCTTCCAAAGAACAT
>NW_016810922.1:701262-708055 GCF_001698545.2 Rhinopithecus bieti | reverse complement strand
AAATATATATGCACCCAATTACTGTAGCCTTGTAGTATAGTTTGAAGTCAGGTAGCGTGATGCCTCCAGCTTAGACTCCCATACAATAATAATGGGAGACTTCAACACTCCACTGTCAACATTAGACAGATCAACGAGACAGAAAGTTAACAAGGATATCCAGGAATTGAACTCATTTCTGCACCAAGCGGACCTAATAGACATCTATAGAACTCTCCACCCCAAATCAACAGAATATACATTCTTCTCAGCACCACATCGCACTTATTCCAAAATTGACCACATAATTGGAAGTAGAATTCTTTTTTTCTAATTCTGTGAAGAATAACTTTGGTCATTTGATGAGAGTTGTGTTGAATATGTAGATTGTCTTATACAGTATAGTTATTTTGATGATACAGATTCTCCCAATCCATGGGCATGGGCTATTTTTCCATTTTTGTTTCAACTGTGATTTCTTTCATCAGTGTTTTGTAGTTCTCCTTTAGTTTTAGAATGCAAATTCTTAGCTGGTAAGGACTATATTAGAGGAACACTAATGTGATATAGCCAGAAGAATACTCAGAAGTATGTTCAAAAAATCATTTAGTTGTGGTTGAATCTAGCTGCAAATTGTGTAAAACATTTTTTTCTACATTAGTAATATTTTCTTTGGATAGATTACTATGGATGGAATTTATGTCTCAAAGGATTGGGGTTTTTAATACATGTCACCAAATTGCCCCCCAAAAGGGTTACATGTTTGCCCTTCCATTAGCAGAGTAGGGTAGGAGACTGTTTATTCTCTTGTCACCATTTGCAACACTGGGTTATATGTTTTTTAAAATCCATGTCAATTAACTAGATAGAGAATGCCATCTTTCTACTCAGTTATAATTTGCTTTTGTGTGATTTGTTTAAAAAATAAAAACTTCTAGATGTTTCTTAACCATTTGTAACCCTCCTTTTACAAGCTGCCTATTAAATGTTCTGTGCCCATTATTCAATGGGTATGTTCTCATACCAACTACTGTGTAAAAATTCTTTATGCATTAAAAATTATAAGCAGATATGTCTGGACATATCACTAAATATTTTACCAACTTGTCCTTTTTCATTTAGTTTTCCATGTTGTTTAATTTTAAATTTTCATTTCATTAAATCTATTAACCTTTTCTCATGTTTTTTTTTTTCCTGCACTTATGCTTCAGAAGCTCTTTCCACTCTGAGATAGAAAGTGCCATATTTTCTAACTTTTTGAAACAGTTTTATTACTGAGGTATAATTGACATACAATAAACTACACATGTTTAAAGAATGCAATTTGATAAGTTTTGATAAATATACATACTTGTGAAACAATCACCACATCAAGATAATAAATATGTCTATCACCTGCAAGTTTCCTGTGTTCCTTTCAATCCTTCATTTCCAGTTCTCTTTGCTCCCTCCCTCTCTCCCCTTCCTAGGCATCCACTAATATACTTCCTGTCATCATAGATTACTTTGCAGTGTTTGAGAAATTTATACAGATAAATTCATACAGTATGTACCCTTACCTCGATTCCTCCAATCAGCATAATTATTTTGAGATTTATCCATATTGCAATGTATATCAATAGTTTATTGCTTTATTTCTTGGTAGTAGTTCATAGTATAAATATATCACAATTATTTTATTCATTCATTTGTTGATGGACATTGGGGTTGTTCTAGTTTTGGCCTATTATAAATAAAGCTGCTATGAACATTCACGTGTTAAGTCTTTATATGGATGTATGCTTTCTCTTCTCTTGGGAAATATCTAGTAATTGAATGGCTGGATCATACATGTTAAGTTTCTTAAGACACTAAAAAACCTATATTCCAAAGTGGTAATATCATTTTACTTTCCGAACAGTAGCATATGACAGTTTCAGTTCCTCCATATCCTTACCATCACTTGGTGTGGTGAATCTTTCATGCAGCCATTGTAATAGATGAGTGGCGGTATCTACTGCTGCTTTAATTTAATTCCTTAATGGTTAATGGTGTTGAGGATCTCTTCATGGGATTATTTTCCATTTGTACGTCTTCTTTGATCCAATCTGTGTTCAAATCTTTTGCCCATTTTTGATTCTGTTGTTTTGAGGGTTCTATATATGTTCTGGTTACAAGTCCTTTATCAGATAGATACAGTATATGCTTTGCATATGACAGTATGGAGTTTCAGTAATGACAGTATGGAGTTTCAGTAAAGAGTCATCGGTTAGCTAAGCGCTACAGAAAGAGGAAGTAGATAAGAAGTCACTTATTCAGAGAAGCCTTTCACGACTGCTCAATAGAATTTGAGCACTTTCTTTTATTTGTAAAATTCATCACAATTTCTAATTATGTATATATTTGTCCATCTGTCCTCGAGAAACATGGTCTCAAAGTAGAACCCCAAGATTAGTAGCACCAGCATGAACTGGGAACATAGAAACCCAAGTTCTCAGACTGCCCAATCCCAGACCTGCTGAATTTGAAACTCATTAGTACAATAATGATACTACCCACCTTAGAGCACTTCTGTGGAGATTAAGTGAGATGACATATATAAAGCACTTTTGCACACTTTAGTTTAGTATACAAGGAAAACACAACAATTTTGAGTTATAATTGGCATTATTACTTCTGGTCCTGGTTTGGTGGCATAAAGAAGTTGCACAAAAAAATATAATCATAAGTTAATTGTAAACTACAACGAGATTAGGCTGTTTCCCATAGAAAGATGGCTGCATGACCAGCAAGAGGCTTGTCACAAAGCATTAGCTTATAATTCAGTAAATTATAGAATCTGTTCCTTGGTTATAGCTGGCTCAGAGTCTTGACTTGTGCTGTAGTTTGAATATTCCCTCCAAAATTCACGTTGAAATGTAATTGCCAGTATAACACTATTGGAAACTGGGGCGTTTAAGGAGTGATTAGGTCATGAGGGCTCTGCCATCATGAGTGGATAAAGCATTATTTTGAAAATGGGCTAGTTATCACGGGAGAGGGCTCCTGATAAAAGAATGAGTTCAAACCAATTTCTTCTTTTTGTCTTGAGTGCATGTTTGCCCTTCTACCATCAAATATAGCAGCACAAAAGTCCATACCAAATGCTAGCACCATGTTCTTGAACTTCCAGGCCTTCAGAACTGTGAGAAATAAATTTATCTTCTTTGTATATTACCCAGTCTCTGGTATTGTTATAGCAGCAGAAAACAAAGACAACTTGCCAGTGCGCCAAGAATGGATTGCTTTTTTTGGATAGACTAATACTAACTGGGCTAATGATAGATGATGCAAAAATGAGTCACTCTATGAGCTGTCATAAGGGCTATAAGTACCACATGAGTTGGACCACTGGTTGGTGCAGTCAGAACTTCCTCTCTCTATAGATTGTCTCTGCACTGTGAAAGACTAAATATACAAATGGACAATGGCCAGGCTAGATATAAAAATTAAACTTTCACTCACAACCTGCAGCAAGCTTCCCAGGAACAAACCCCCTTACAGCCCAAATCAGCCTGCTACAAGTCAGACATGCGGAAAATCAGATTGCTATGTCTAGTGACAATCCCAGAAACTAAGCCACAACTCCTGTAACAATTGTCCTGAAATAGCCAGGATTTAATTTACAACTGACAGCTTCTCTAGTCTTTGTCCCCTCTTTCGACTTAGGACCAATCAGAGAAAACCAAATTTGCATCTCTAACCAATCACATAGGATGCCCCTCTTCTAGTTAGCCTTCCTACAGCCAAACTACGTGAACAGTCTCCAACTGGGGCATATCTAAACTCTTCGTTTTTTCCACTTTAAGTTTTACCACTCCTTTGACTGCCTTTGTGTCCTTGCCAAAACACAAGTGACAATGGCCAACTCCCTTGCTATAGCAACGTCAGAATAAATGGCCTCTGATTTTCTCATTTGTTTGGGCTTTATTTATTCCCACAACTACATGGTGAAGCCAGGCTGAGATGCCTACAGGGAGGCCTGCCATGGATACCTAGTTTAATTCCTTCCATGGTAATTGCCGAGGAATGCTGATACAGTCTCCACTGTGTTATTGCATTATTTTAACTGTGAGAGTTTGGGGCTCTGCTATTGACTCATTGCATTATCATCTACTCCATGATGGTGATGATGATGACTAAGAGAACTGCAACAATGATGAGGACAACAGACAAGGCTAATAACAGCTAACATTTACAAAACACTTGCTGTGTGTTAGGTTCTCTCAGAAGCAATTTCGTCACATAAATTAACTCATTGAAGACCCTCAGATTTCTCAAAGTACATCGGCCTCAGCTGGGGACTTGTTAGATATGCAAATTCTCTGACTCCTTCCCCACTGACCAAATCAAGACCTCTGGGGCTGGGGCACAGCTATCTGTTTTAAGTGGTCCTCCAGGTGATTCTGATTCAGCTTAAGTTTGAAACCCACTGGAATACCCCATGAATTAATTCTAATCCCTATAATTTAGTTTAGAACATTGAAGCATACCTAGGGCAGTTAAGTAACTTAACTGAAGATACGGTGTTTCCTGTATTATTTTTAATCTAACTAGTCTATGTGGATACTATTCACTTTAGGAGATTTTAACTAATGTGGTAGAACAAAAACAGATTATAAGAAAATATTCTGATATTAAAAATGTTTTACCCAGATCCCTGCAAATGGGAGAGTAAAAGCCAGACTTAGAGATTGTATGAGTTCCTTCAAAACCACCAAGATTAACTATTTTTCCCTGCAGCCATGTTTTCCTCAAGGATATGTAACAGTGAATTACTGAAGAACACAAATTGAAATCAGCCTCAACCAAATGAGATCATTTATATGAAAACAAATTTTTTAAGGAGTTATACAAATTCAAGTTACTGTCATTATTGTTAGGACCAATAGCAGCATCTGTAAAATTATCCTCCTGGTATTCTCACTGCTCTGTGATTTAGGTTGTGTCTACTCAACTAAATTTTGATCAGTGCAGTGGGAAAAAGAAATACATCAAACCAGTTATTTGGTACTGTCTAGCCCAAAACAATGGGTGGATCATTTTTCATCCAGTTATTTTGGCAAAACCAATCTGGGCTCTGTTGCTTTGTTTTGACCAAGTAAATACTCTCTATGCCTTTTTTCACATTTAAATATCCACAAATCTTCCACTGCCACCCTTAATTGTTTGATGGAACTGCTCCTAGCTCAGACCTTAGCTCACTCTCCCAAGAGATTTGTCTCATTTCTTTTTCTTTTACAAATGTGCTCCACAAACTCACTTTTCCTGGAGGCTCTTCTTGAGCCACCAAAATAACAACTATGAGTGGACATGACAATGTTGGACACCCCTAGTTTTAAACATTTTCTGGACAATGAACCTTTTTAATTTAGAATGGGTTTCTGAAGGGCTCTACCACATAATAATAAAAATTGCTACATCAGTAGCAACCTATATCATTTACTGAAGGCCTGCAATGTTCTAAGATCTTCCAGTCCTACTCTGCAAGGCTGGAGAATGAAAGGATATATTCCTCTAAGAATAAATTATTTATTCAAGGAGGTCTGCCTATAAACAGCCATGAGGCCTGTTTCATGAGGACAACAGACAAGGCTAATAACAGCTAACATTTACAAAACACTTGCTGTGTGCTAGGTTCTCTCAGAAGCACTTTCGTCACATAAATTAACTCATTGAAGACCCCCAGATTTCTCAAAGTACATCGGCCTCAGATGGGGACTTGTTAGATACGCAAATTCTCTGACCCCTTCCCCACTGACCAAATCAAGACCTCTGGGGCTGGTCTAGGTAAGGCTCTTACATTTGAGTATCTGCAAATGATCCCAAATGAATAGGATCACTCCAAAATACGGTAAAAGAAAAGTTTGATACAGCACACAAGGAAGACAGCCTATGATGAGAAAGGAAAACTTTTCATGTTTGTATTCTCCTGAGTTTAGACACAGTCACATATGCATTACCCCAGACACAGTTTTACATTCACTGTAATGCTCATTTCTTCCCTTGGCTTATGGCACTCAAGGTGAGGAAGAAAAGGGTTTTTTTCTTTTCTTTCTTTTTTTTTTTGAGATGAGTCTCGTTCTGTCGCCCAGCACATTACATATTAGCCATCATCATCATCGTCTCAGATGGAAACTGGACTTAGAGACGCTGCATCACTTCCCCCCAGGAACCACAGTTATCAAGTGGCAGAGGTGTGAATGGAACCCAGGCCTCATGAAAGTGTTCCACCACATTAAAAACTACCAGGATCAAAATGCTTTACCTTTGTGGTTCTTAATTCTTATTCTCAACCACCAATCCAGGCTTCTGGTTTAGGGCTTCAGCTCTGGAGTCAGGCATCCCTCTCCCTGGCCATCTTCAGGCCCGTCTTGGGCCTCCCTCAGTGCCTCAGTCTTAACATCTGTGAAGTGGAGATAACATCTAGCTCACAGAATTCTAGTGAAGGTAAAATGGGATAACACATGTGTAACTGTGTCTGAACTCAGTGGAATACAAACATGAAAAGTTTTCCTTTCTCTTCATAGGCTATCTTCCTTGTGTGCTATATCAAACTTTTCTTTTACTGTATTTTGGAGCAATCCCATTGATTTGGGATCATTTGTAGATATTCAAATTTAAAAGCCTTACCTAGACCAGATCGATTTTAAAAACACAGTTTTACATTCACTGTAATGCTCATTTCTTCCCTTGGCTTATGGCACTCAAAGTGAAGAAGAAAAGGGTTTTTTTCTTTTCTTTCTTTCTTCCTTTTTTTTTTTTTTTTTTTTTTTTTTTTTTTTTTTTTTTTTTT
>NW_016810922.1:655951-701078 GCF_001698545.2 Rhinopithecus bieti | reverse complement strand
TTTTTTTTTTTTTTGAGATAGAATCTCATTCTCTCGCCCAGGCTGGAGTGCAGTGGCACAATCTTGGCTCACTGCAACCTCCGCCTCCCAGGTTCAAGCAATTCTCCTGCCTCATCCTCCCAAGTAGCTGGGACTACAGGTGTGTGCCACCATGCCTGACAAATTTTTGTATTTTTTTAGTAGAGATAGGGGTTTCACCATATTGGTCAGATTGGTCTTGAACTCCTGTCCTTGTGATCCGCCTGCCTCAGCCTCCCAAAGTGCTGAGATTACAGGTGTGAGGCGTTTTTTCTTTTATGTCACTCCACTTTATTTATCTTCCAGTGCTTTAGAGAGGAGCACTTTTCTCTAACCCAGCTGGTAGTGCTCCATACCTGTTGGCTGTCATACTCTCTAGAAGGCAGCGTACTTCCCAGAGCACTGGAGCTTCCTGATTGCACAGTTCTCTGATAATGGAGATAGGCTCCACCCTGTCCCCTTCTGAGCCCTGCCCCCTCTCACCCTGGCCATCCACCCTTCAGCATCTTGCTTTTGGGGTGGGGTCCCTGCAAGGTGGCCTAAGCCAAGTACCTTCCACAGTGTCCGATGGACCAACTGAAAACTCATTCACCTTTGCCAGCCAAGCTATCTCCCTCTCTTTCTCTTCTCCCTTTGATCAAAGATTCAGGCGGAAGACCAGCCAGCCTGCTACATAAGCAGATGTATAACAGACCAGGGCTCCATGTTAGGGGCTTCTCTAATAACTTTAAGAGATTCTCTTGGAGCCTCCACTTGTCTGTGGGAGAAGACACATTCACAGGAAGGGAGAAAGTAATGGCTCACTATAAATACTGGATTCTCAACTCCTCTCTTGAATGAGTCCCTGGATCTTTTTGTTTCCTGCTTATATAGACTTCCGGCGAGAAAGGTGGTCCCACGATGGTTGGGGTGGCAGAGCCAGCTCACATGCTTCTTTATGATCCCTAAAAAAGTTGCTTAGCAGCTCTCTTTTTGTTATTATCTTTATAAAACAGAGTATTTCTTGTCTCTAGTAGCCATTTCCCAAACTAATAGGAACTACTCTGTAGCATGCACAAAGCACAGCACATTATATATTAGCCATCATCATCATCCTCTCAGATGGAAACTGGACTTAGAGAAGCTGCATCACTTCCCCCCAGGAACCACAGTTACCAACTGGCAGAGGTGTGAATGGAACCCAGGCCTGGCTCCAAAGCCCTCGTCCTTCAGCAGGTAGCTTTCCCTGCAGGCTAGGGGAGCCTGTCTGGTGGTCAGAGGGCCTTGTGTTTAGTTCATAGGCTGGTTTCCTAAAATTAGTAAAGGTTTATTAGATGGCAATGTCTATGTTTTACTATCCAACATAAATTTATTACTGCACTTAATCAAAACCTCCTACAGTGTCTGAAAAGTAGTACTACCCTTATTATTTTGCTAGTGGTCTTTTAGATTTATTTTGTAGTTGTGGTTCTTATTGGTAGAATGAGGATTCATATGGTTTTCCATCCCTGAAATAGTATTAAAAACAAAAGAGTTTTGAATTACTGATCTAGAATATGAATTTATGTTGTTGATAGTCAATATTACCAAATCTTTGGTTTTCTCTCTGTTAATGAAGGAAAAACTCCAGGTAGCACACACTTCATTAAACAGACTCAGTTCACTTTTGAAAGCCACATTCTTTTGGACTTTATAGTAGATTTCCAAACATTGATATTCACCAGTGTTCAGTTAAAGCGAGAACTAAAGCTTGTGCAGTGGAATCTAAACCAGCTTTGGCGGCTTCCAGAATCATAAGAAAAATATTTCCCTTTAACTCAACTGAAAGAATGCTTTCCAAATCTAGTTTTGTCATCATTCTTTAACGTTTTCTGTATAATGGATAAGTTTCTAGGCAGAATGCCAGAAAAAATATATAAATGCAAGCAGCTAGTCACAAATGAAAAACTTCCAAAAGATAATATGATGCAGTCATATCACATTTTTGGAAAAAATGGGATTACTTATGCTAGTAGTTTGGACATCTAAGTCAGGATTGGAGAGGCTCAATTTCCTAGCATTGGATAAAACCCCAGAGAGGAAAAAAATGCCAATTCAGAACGATACATGCCAAACAAATCTTAATTAAAAGTATTTTCTTCAGAGATACATGGTTTTCCTCTTTTCTTTGACCTAGATTTATTTTTCCTGAGCCCCACCTCGCCCCTCCCACTTCAGTGGCCTGTTCATCAGTCTCCTGGGAGCAGTTCTGGGTTTCCTCCACTCCATTCTCAGCACAAGGCTGTGGTCTTTCTCCTTGAGGACTACAGAGATCGTGGGGTTGAAATGAGCTATCAAGCCATGAAAAGACATAGAGGAAACTTAAAGGAGAGGAGGTTGGGATGGGGCAGGGACTTGGGGCAAGGCGCACAGGCAGGAGGAGACGAAACAGATACAGAGGTTGGAGAGGGAGACTTTGTGCCCTGCCACAAAGTCATACAGCTGGAGAAGGACAGCAGCTTTTCAAGGTCAAGTTTAATGCTTTCACTACTTTTCCTGGTTGATGTAGAGAGGAGGACCACCTAGGTCTAAGGACTAGTGGACTATTTCATATATAATTATATGAAGACACTTATTTGATCAATTTCCCACTAGACCTTTAAATTCAGAGATTCTTTGTTGGCTGTGTTTATATTCAAGTAGCAGTTTGGCTTTCCCTAGTGTTAATACAATATCAAACACCCTTCTAACAATGAATGAAGTTTTCCAATAGTTTTGTCACACTGGAGTCATTTGAAAATCATGATAAATTAGTTAATATCCACAAGTGATTTTAGATTGGGTTGGATTCCAGTCTAAAATTACCTGCATATTTTTCCATGAGGAGTTGTTAGCTTATGGAGCAAGTAATCTATGTTCCCTGGCAGCCCAAGGTGTCAGCAAGTGGAAAGAAATCAGACCCCTTTGTTGACTGAACACACAAAATCAGCATTCATGTCTCCTTATGCCTGTAGTACTAGGGTCTCTAGGCACTTTCATGGGTGTGTGAAACATACTTCCAGGGCATGATAGAGTCATAATGTTTGTGGTCTGTGCAATGGCCGCTGCTTCAGAACTCATCTCCAAGGAGCTACATTGCTCAATTTACAGACAGGAAGCTGGAGCCCAATATTAGACTCCCATGCTCCAGAAGAGAAGAGAGAATACACTTGGAAATAAGAAATTTAAAACTGAATGGAAGAAAAGAATATCCGTATATAAGAAAAATTATGATAATACATTTGTGGGAAACAGAAAATCCAAGAAATTTTTCTCAGCACACTTGAAAATTTTGATAAGATGTGATAGAATTTATTTTCACATAATGTCAATAAACTCCATTATTCAAGGATGGAATAATAATTATATTTGTTGTGGTAAATCCAGACAATGGAATATTATGCATTGATAAAAAGAAATGAATTGTCAAGCCATGAAAAGACATGGAGGAAACATGAATGAAAGTGAAAGAAGCCAGTTCTGAAGACCACGCACTCTATGATTCCCAACATATGATACTGTGGAAAAGGCACAACTATGGAGACAGTAAAAAGATCAGTGGTTGTCAGGGATTAGGAGAAAGGAAGGGATGAATAGGTGGAGCACAGAGGATTTAATGGCAGTGAAACTATCTTGTATGCTATTACAATGATGGATACGTGTCATTATATATTTGTCTAAACCCATCGAATGTGCAACACCAAGAGTGAACCCCACGGACTTCGGAGGATAATGATATGTCAGTGTAGGTTCATGGCTTGTAACAAATGGATGACTCCGGTACAAGCAGTTAATAGTGAGGGAGCCTGTGCATACATGGGAGCAGGGCATATATGAGAGGCCTCTGGCACATTCCTCTCAATTTTGCTATGAATGTTAAACTGCTTGCAGAGATAAAGTCTATATTTTAAATCTAAAATCACAAAAAATAATGATAAAATATTTTGAAATTTAAAAAATTACACTTGTAAAACTGATACTGAAATGTTGTTAATAGTCAGAATTTAAAAATGATCATTTTCCCTCCCCTGTTCCAAATAGCATGTGACTGGGTTCCAATGTTTGTATTTCATGCTAAACAAAGTTTGTATTTGGTGCTGGTTTGGAAGTTCTGCTTATACATTCTAATTTGTGGTTCTAGTTTTTGAAAATAAAAACTTCAGAAAAGGAATAACGTGGTTTCTACTATACCTTGGGGAAAGGGCAGGTAAGTCAGAAGCAGCCAAACTTCTGGAAAACAGAAGTTTGATTCTAGACATGTATATACGTGGTTTCTATAACAAAAACTCCTCTAAACATTCTGGATTATTATGACTGCACCATTGGGTTCCAAACAGACCATCTAAGTGATTGTTGTTTTAATGTGGTTCATCCTAACTCCCATATTATTTATTCTTGCAAAAATCCCACTGACCTGAGGATGAAACTTAGGCATTAATGCTCTTCAGGAGTGGGCAAAGGGATTGCAGAGGAGGACAACTGAATTGTGTGCTGGCCTCACTGATGCTACACTAAGACAAAATCAATGCCTTGCTTTATGCTTTACATAACATATTCACATATATCAGAATTCTACCATATATGCCATTTCTACTTTCATTTTTCAGATGAGAAATACTCAAATGTGATTTGCACAAAATGGCTTGGCTAGTAAATACTGTGGCTGGAAAACAGAAATTCAAAATTAATCTTGTTATCTCCTTTTAATGGCAAAGGAAATGAAGACATGGATGCTTTGTAAAGCTAAACTCTGCAAATTAAAGAGACTAAGAGAACCACGATCTGAATCTCCTTTCTTCCATGCTCACACTTTTGCCAACACATCACCCTGAAAGGTCCGTGCACTTGTGGGGCAGGAATCCAGCAGAATATGTTCAGCTAGAACTTTCCTGGGAACCCAGTCACTTTCTCAGTAGGTAAGAGACTCTTCTGTGAGTTGGTACTGTGAGACCACCACAGACAACTCATAGCTGATCAATTCAAACAAAATTTCAAGCTAGAAATTGCCTTCATGTGAGTAGAATCCTTGCCTTTATCAAGTAGAACCTCAGATTTCTCAAGACAGTTCCAGGAAAATATTTGCATTCCTGGGGACCCATCTGTAAAATACCCCAAGGTTTAGAGGGAAGATTTCCTTTAAAAGTAATCACCATAGGGATCACCCAGAGAGACATGGGCATTTTAGCAGGTAACTAAATGTCTGTATCTGGTCTTTGAAATGATCCACAAAAGAGCTTACACTTATTTGAGTTACATTTTACCTTCTGCTTTAAGAAGTAGCAGTTTACCTGAGCAAGGTAAGGCTTTTCAGTCTAGTTTCATCGCCCGAGAAGCCTTCCTAGTCTGTCCTTGTAAAAAACTTCCAGAACCTGCAATAATAATTATTGCCAAGCTTTTAAAAATTGCATGCTTCTCACATATGGAAGCAATAACTGTCAACTTCCATCATAATTTAAATGCTGAAACTTTATTTTGACCACATGTGGTTCTTCTTTGCTGGGTGAATGACTGTTTTTGTTTGTGGCTCTTTACTCATTTGCTGGGATAGAGCTAGAAGTTTGTTTTTGTTTGTGGCTCTTTACTCATTTGCTGGGATAGAGCTAGAAGTTACTTCAGCTTGTCTCAGATCCCTCTTTCTGATTTAGAAGCAAAGTCAACTTCACAATAACAATTGATTGTAGGCCAGGCACAGTGGCTTATGTCTGTAATCCCAGTACTTTGGGAAGCCCAGGCAGGAGGATTACTTGAGGCCAGGAGTTGGAGACCAAACTGGGCAACATAGCAAGATCCTGTTTGTACAAAAAATTTTTTCAAATTAGCTGGGCATAGTGACATGAACCTGTAGTCCCAGCTACTCAATGGTGGGGGAGCTGAGGTGGGAGGATTGAGTCCAGGAGGTCAAGGCTGCAGTGAGCCATAATTGTACGACTGCACTCCAGCCTGAGTGACAAAGAAAGACGCTGTCTCATACACAAAAGAATGTAAACCAATGGGAAGTTGAGACAGTGATAGTGATGGATAATCATATTTGACTATTTCGGCCAATTTTCATTGTGAAGAGTGATTCCAATTTCAAAATTCAAATTTGCCTTCAAAATTTTTCTACATTTTATTTTTGTGGCTAGTGTTACTCAAATGAAATGGATTCCTAGATAACATAGGGAATCAAAGAAAGGATTATTTTCCTATAATCACTAACATAAAGCAACTGAATTTTTGTTATATTTCACCAAGGACATTTACCCACAGTATGCCTGCCATCATATAATACTAACAATCTCTTAAAACTTACTCTTATAATCAAAATAACAAAAACTCTATTTCCAGAATTAATGTTTCCAAAAGAATTACAGTTGTCCTATTTTCTTTCAAGACACTGCTATACAAATAAGAAAAAGAAAAGAGATGTTTTACAAAAAAAATCATCCAAAACTTCCATGAAACTAAATTTTCAGATATTCATATAAAAATTAAAGCAACATTCATCTAACTACAAAACAACTATTTTCTGTACATTAATGATAAACAATGTATTATCACATGTATGTTTACATAACAGATTAAGATTCATATCATTTGTTTATAATAAGTTGGATGAGAGTTCAGTTAATAATAGCAGATTTCACATTCATTCATTATTTCACTTACCCCACATTTGTGTCCTAGCTGAAATCTTCCATCAAATTATAATCACCAATGTTGGGGGAGGGGCCTGGTGGGGAGGTGATTGGGTCATGGGGGCAGATTTCCCCCTTGCTGTTCTCATGATAGTGGGTGAGTTCTCACAAGATCTGGTTGTTTAAAAGTGTGTAGCACTTCCCCCTTCTCTTTCTTTTCCTCCTGCTCCAGTTATGTAGGATGTGCTTGCTTCCCCTTTGCCTTCCACCATGATTATAAGTTTCCTGAGGCCTCCCTAACCATACTTCCTGTACAGCCTGTGGAACCATGAACCAATTAAATCTCTTTTCTTTATAAATTACCCAGTCTCAGGTAGTTCTTTATAGCAATTCAAGAATGGACTAATACAAATATCCTTCTAATTACACAAACATTAGGTGCTTACCTACATGAAACACCGCTGGACCTCTGTGGGATGCACAGTTGAACAAGGAACTTATCCTTTAAGATCTAACCAGGTAACAAGGGAGACAAAAGGCAGAATCTGGCTTATCCTGATGATAGCTATAATCCCATATCTTACCAAAGAACAACATGGATTACTTCTGGGTGGGAACAATAGGAAACAACATTTGAGTTAGGAGTAGAAAGACACTCCCAAAAGAATGCAACTGTGAACTAAGGTGCATAACTGCTGTGGGGAGATATCTGAGTAGGTGGCTTTTTGCAGTCCTTTAAGAACAATAATAATAAATACCCATTTGTTTAGGGTCTATCATATGCCAAGTGCCCATATATGATCTAATTTCATATTCATAGTATTATCTGTACAAGAATTATCTCCTTTTATAGATGAAGAAACAAAGGTTCTGAAAAATCAAGTGGCTTCTCTAAGATCACCCAGATAGGAAATGGAGAAGTCAGTGGCTGAACTCAGATGTTTTTGATGTTGAAACCAATGCTCTTCCCACTACATGACAATGAAATGAAGCAACTTTCCCAAGGACTCAGAACGTACACATGCCTGATCCCTACATCTTCCTGGGCCCCTTATGTCACCATTCTTTCTTCCCCCAAAATGCCATTAGGATGTGTTGACAGCTAAGTTTTTATTTTAAAGGAGCCAGTGTGTCTTTCAACAAATCAATTCCAGGAGGAGAGTTTTGGAAATATGCTGTGGTAATATAATGGGATCTAAAAATTTCCAAGAGAGAGAATGAAGTTGTCAGAGCAGGCCCAGGGGCCTTCTGGTAAAACACATTTTCCTCATTGCTCATGTCTAAACTTTCTGTCTTCTCTCTCTGCTACTCAGGGGCCTGGCTGAGTCAAACATTGGTGGTTTTAAGCATCACGTATATTTCTATCTGTCCCATTTGCTTTTCAACACTCGGTTTTATGCTCTGACAATTTAGCCCAAGTCTTTGGGTGAAAAATGAGTAGAACTGTTTTCTTCATTTACCTCCTATCTTTTTTAGTATTTTTTGAATTATAATTTATATACAGTAAAATATACAATTTCAAATTGGACAACTAAATTACATTTCACATATGTACACATCTATATGGCCACTGCGCAGATCAAACTATACAACTTACTCATCACCCTAGAAAGTTTCCTCAAGGACCATTCACTCAATAACAACACTCCCACCAGCAGCCATTGCTGTTACTCTGACTTGCAATCCCATACACTGATTTGTCTATTGACCGTAGATTGGTTTGCCTATTCCTCAAATTTATATTGGTGGATTCATACAACATGTACTCTTTTGGGTCCAGCTGCTTTTGTTCATTGTTTGTGCATTCCACTCATGTTGTTGCATGTATAGCAATAAACAGTCTCCTTTTTACTACTGAATATCATTCTGTTGTACTAAAAGCTACTTTATGTGAAACAGTACTGAGAAATTATTTAGCTCTACCTTGTCAATATTTAAACTCACCCTTTATATTCTTTGTAGCATATCACAAATTTACATACCACAATCTAAACACACAAGAAACATAGCTTTCTTTACTGTAAGAAAGCCCTCTTGTTCCTACTTTCAATGATAGCAGAAGAAAAACACAGAGGTGAAAATTAAAAGTAGTTCAGTATGGTGTAAAACAGTGTGTACTGGCCTAAGTTGATTTGGAATGAATATTAATTCCACTCAAAATTCCACCTCCCAATGAGAGCTGTACCACTCCTCTCAGAGTCATGCCTGAATGCAGAGGGAGGCATTCCTACACTCAGGATAGTGACAGATGGAGTTTCGGGCAAAAAACAACGTTCAGGTTTTTGCTGGTCTCCAGTGGATGAGCCTCTGTCCTCTGTGAGGGTCTGGTCCCTCCTGGTCTCTTGGGTGTCATGATGCCACTCGCTGTAGCACTCAGCAGTCCCTGCCAGAGCCTCTTGCAGGAGGCCCCTGCACTCAGCAGTCTCCCCATCTCAACTCCAGGTCTATCCAGTTAACAGTCTACCACAACTTCTGCATCACCCCTGGGTCCCAGGAACACTCAGCTACCTTTGCTGCACCAAATTGAAGAATGATGCGCTCTGTCGGGCAGCCTTTTGGTCCACCTATTTAGTCACATTCCTCAGACATTCCCAGCAGCCCTATGCTCAGCACCATGTTGAATTCATGGCTTCCCTATGTGGCTTGGGAGTCTCCTGTGAAACAACTGAGAAGCCATGCCTAAGACCCACACCAGGAATCCCCCAACCTTTCTGGGTGTTCCTACTGGCCCTTTCCCACCCCCTCACCAGGACTCAACTCTCACAAGGAAATCAAGTCATTCCTGTCTGATCTCCTTGCCCTGGTCTTCTATTATCCTTCTTGCATGCAATGGGTCTTACCAAAAGTCATTTCATCCAGCCTTCAAACAATATAGTTTACAGAAGTGTTCTCCAGTTAGGCTGCACATTAGAATCACCAAGGAAATAAAAAAAAAAAAAAAAAAAAAAAAAAAAGCAATATTACCTGAACTCCATCTCAGACCAGATAATTGAATCAGAGTCTGTAGAAGTACCTAAGCATTAGTATTTTTTAAGGCTCCCCAAGTAATTCTGATACACAACCAGGGTCAGAATCCACTCATTGCAATTAAATTCTGATTTGAGTCAGGCTGACTCTTGATGGGTAAAGGGAAACTTTTGAGATTTAGAAAATGTCTTTCTGATGATAAGACATTATATTGCTAAAGACTCAAGAATGTCAGCTCTGAGAACCAAAACCAAAATTGCCTTCTCTGCTCTGGAGTAGGAGTATCTATTATTTTTCAGAAATAAAACCCAATGATTCTATGTACAGGTAGCTGAGAGGTATTATAAGCTAAAGAAATTTAAAAACATACCAATTTAATATTTTTAAAATATTACCATTTCATAGTCTATTATTTTTGTGCATTCATTTATGCACTCACTATGGCTCACATGACTACATACAGGAGTAGGCATGACCAGCATATATAGAGGAGGAATACGCAGTCACATGATTGTTGTGATTGGAGCAGCAAGAGAGGGCCCTCTTCATACCTTCATTTATTGAACAAATATGTCGTTTCTGAGTGCTTACATGGGGCCATGTGCTTTAGCATGTAGGAAGGCCACAGTGGAGAAACCTGCTTTCTTCCCTTAAGAAGCTAAGAGTCCAGAGAGGCAGGTGATCATATTGAAGTAGAGATCTAAGGGTGCATAGCTGTGGCTGGGTGAGTTGAGAAAGGATTTTCAGTTAAGTGAAAATTCCAGGATATGTGGGCACCAACTCAGGGCACACCTCTGAATTGCCCTTTCCTCTTTTTCATTTCGCTTTCTCCAATACCCCAACTTTTGTCCCCTGGGAACACTTTCCACATAAGCTACTGCACAGGAGCCCTTGTCTCAGGGGAAATACAGGCTAAGCTCCACCTGCCCATCATCTGAAATTTTTCCAGTAGAAGTAAGATTTCTGGCAGAATGAGAATAAGGAGGGAGAGGTTCTTCTGTAGCACGGGAAGGTGGCTGGGAAGAATCCTAGGACAACAAAAGAGGCCAGGGGGAGAGGACAACATGCTGGGAGACCAGAAAGAACCAATAACAGAAGTCAGCAAAGAATCCTAGTCCAAAAGGTGAGGGGAGGAAGGGGAAGCAAATTTGTCTCCTTTTCTGTTCAGGCTGGGGCCAGCCTCTCTCAGAACACTGGGATTAGATAACAGGGCAATTGTCCTCCTTCCTGAAGACAGGAAGTGGGATCTTTCCCAATCCTATATAAGTGGACTTTCTTGTTTCAGCCAGAATGTATTATAAGAATCCTCACATCATTTATCTTTGAAATGGAAAAAGCAAAGGGGATAGGTGTTTCCACTTAATTTGCAGCAGATGGACCAAGATAGGGGTAAAAATTCAATGTGAAAGTTTAGACAGGTTAAGCTGAGTGATGAAGATGCTAAACGCGTCTTTGTCACTTAGGACAAGACATTGACTTTCCTTTTAGAGAGTGCTCCTGAAGGGGAAAAATGCCCTTAAAGTGGAGAAAAGAGCAAAGAATAGCTTCTGAAGAAGCGAAATTTAAAATACTCTCTTTCTAATCCTTGGCTAGGGAACTAGGAAAATGAACCTTGAAAATAATCCACTGCCCTGATAAAATAAATTTAGTGAGATGGGAAATTTATGGTTGGACAACTTAATACTGAACAACCCAAATGAAGTAAAACGGATTGAGGTAAGAAATGAAACCATATTTCTTTTAATTGTATGTTTTTAATAAAGAAAGCTTGGCTAATCCATAAGACCCACCTCCTGAAAAAAAAAAAAAAAAAAAAAAAAGTTAACCACAGACTGAGATGTTGAGTCATCATAAATCAAAATGACTCTTAAAAAGCAAACTCAGAGTGCAAAGCCATAATTATCTGAAGTTACATTCTTGCCAGAAAATGGTTTTTGACCAAAAAAATGAAAGATGTTAAGAGCTATCACCAAAGTGGCAATAGAGATATTTCTACATGTTTAAATTCATTAAAATCACCAATCAGAAATAAAAAAAATTTAAAATTGCAGGACACTGATTTTTTAATTTTTATTCTTAGAAATGTAAGGAGAAGCAGCACAGCAGTGAATTAGAAATGGTATAAAATGAACATGCCTGTCTTTTGAATTAACCCATCAAAATTATTTTTATTTCTTCTTTTGCATTATTGCTTATACTTGTATTTAGGTTGCATTTCCTTCTGTTTTGTCATTTTAATGAAAGAGCATTTTGTTGTTAAAAGAAAGCAAACAACCTAGAAATCTCCTCAAGTTGCCACTACTGGGAGTTTTATCATAAAGAATCTGGGCATCTTGTGGACTCCAAGGGCAGGAAGACAGCAGCCTGATGGGGGCCTGGGACATTATTAGAAACTAAGCAGGATTCTCTCTCCATCTCTCTTGGGGGCTGATGCAAACTCTGTTGGGATCCTCTTTGCATTCTGTTTTCCCTTTCTTTCTGTAGCAGACAGAGCAGTGCATTTCCCTTACTAATTAGCCACCAACTCCCAAAAGTCTGCTCAAAATGGCAGCTTCTACCTCTGAATGCACATCAGATGTTAGCCTAGCCAATTCAGAAAGTGGCCCCAAGTCAAAATTATCAGAAGGAATATAATTGACCAGCTAGGATTCAGTATGCGCTTGTGGTCCACTCCAAACTGGGGGACAGGAGCAGGTGTACTCAAGGTCACATGGCCTGCCACTAACTTAGCAGGGGCAAGACTGCACAAGATGATGGCATGGGTGGGTGAAAAGGGTGATGTGAAGGAGCAACAGAGAGGATGATGGAGAATTGGTGACCTCACAGGCACTTGTACTACAGGGAGGTTATAGGTTTTGGCCTCCAGGAGAATGTTAGCTGGGGGAGAAGCAGGGAGGACAGGGCAGTGATTGTATCTTTTTAATAGGTCCTTTCTTTCATCCCTCAAAAGGGTATTAAATATTGCTGCTCACAAAACACTTTAAGCAGTGTTTACTAAATGAATAAACAAAAGGTAAACTAAAATACATTTTGGGGAAAATATACTCAACAAGAACACTGCTAACTTTTTAGTTAAGTTTGTTTTCTAGACCTTCCACAGGGGTCCTTGAGTGTTAGTAGCTCTCTCATGGATGATTTAGAGATCTATTAATAGAAGAAGACATAAGCATTGCCCAATGTGCACCAGAATGGTATTCTGAGACTCCCCACCAGTTGGGTCTACTTTCTACAAGTTAGCCCCTAGGGCCTTGGACTAGAGAGTAACAGCACAGAGCCAAGTTACAGCGTTAGTGTGAAATGCCCACACCCTAGGGCTCGGCCCATTCCTGTGGCAACCCAGCTACCGGAGGTACCCGTTTCTGTCATGACAAATACAGACACTTGCATAATATAATATTAGCTTATTACTGAATGTTTAAAACTTGGAAACATAATTTGCTGTAGTCAAGCTTTAAATGGCTACGGTGCTGGAGTCTGTCTCTCTAACGTTTAGCAAATATTTGCTTTGTGCCTACTCTGTGCCCAGCCTTCTGCCATGCATTACAGAGAGAGCCATGACAACACAGGCATCAAGTTTACAACCTAGCAAGGACTCTAGGCTCTAAACAGATAATAAGCTGCCCACTTTGATGCAAAGAACCCATGCTCTGCATGACTTGAGCAGCACTGCTAAACTCTCTTTGGATTCTTGGTTGTATTCCTTGAAGGCCACTGCCAAAGAAAGTGACGCACTTCACAAATATTTTTGTAGTGTAGTGAACAACGCTGAGAGGGGTACAGAAAAGGGGGTCCCCATTGTGAAAAGAGTATGGGGAGGGGAATTTCTCGTTTCCTTTCTCTTGTCTCTCCCAGCTTCTGCTAAGGGCAGCCCCTGTTACGTGTAAGTGCACACCAGCACATGAAGCTAAAACTGTGAAAATCCATCTTTCTGGACAGAAAACCAGTAAATGGGGACCTGGGAGCTGGAGAGTATTGTTGAAATCTCAGAGAAGAGAGACTTTGGAGAGGGGAATCCAAAATCTGCATGTGAACCAACCCAAGCCCTGGGATCAGCCCAAGCTGCACATGTATATAATGCACCCGAAGAAGCAGAGGAAAGGCCTCAAGAACTGAACTGTACAACATATTCCATGCTCACATCCCAAACCAATCCTGGGCGGCCAGAGGCAGGCCTCTTTGAAGTCTGTACTGACATTGGAAGAAGAAGGTGAAATAGACCTTGCAGCCTAATGGGGCTGAGTGCTTGATAAAACAAAAATAAAGACAGACAAAAACCATCATTCTCCAGACGATTTTAATAAGACATAGAGTCTCACAACATGATATGTTAAATGTCAGGGCTGGGACTAGGGTGAGGTAAATGAAGCACTCACTTTGGACACAAAATTTAAAAGATAGGGGGACCAAAAGACTCAGTAATCAATATAAAAGATATTTTAATGGCCAGGTGCAGTTGTGCACACCTGTAGTCCCAGCTACTCAGGAGGCTGAGGAAGAAAGATCACTGGAGCTCAGGAGTTCAAGACAACCTGGGAAAAATAGTGAGACTTTATCTCAAAAAAGAAAACATATTTTACTGCATCATTTTTTAAAAGCAAAATTGATGCAAAAATCCATGATGAACAAAATATCACAATTTGGGCAGGATCACTATTAATTATTTTTCCTTTTTTCCCAGGCTCCATTATGGCTCAGCACAGCACTGTTACTAATCCTGAAGGTCAGAACATAAAGGAGGCCCATGGTGTAGTCCACATAGTCAGTCTTCCAAGGCCCAGAGCAAGGGGGAGAAGAATGGACAGTAAATCTAGAGTGACAAAGGAAGGTTCCCAGAACACCCAGAAAGACTCAAGGTTTGCAGGAACCAAGTATCAAAAAATCAAACAGTTGTATGTCTGAAAATGAGGATCAGTTGGAACAGTTAAACTAGCTGGTTCCATGCAGCAAAAGACCAGAGCTCCCAGGGAATCTGAATTCAGAGAATGCAACTAAGGAAAAAAAGAAAAAAAAAACAATGCAGTTGAAGAAGGGGAGATCAAATGAAAATTTGTATAGTAAATCATGAGACACTGTCACAAGCAAACTGCAACAACCTCCTTCCTTCCTTCATTAAGTATACTAGCAGACAACTATTCAACTCTGATCTGCCTCCTAGTATAACGGAGAATTTATTTTAAGAAGAACTCAAGAGTCTTAAAGAAAAGAACTGTAGGCCGGGTGCAGTGGTTCACACCTGGAATCCCAGCAATTTGGGAGGCCAAGGAGGGCAAATCACCTGAGGTCAAGAGTTTGAGATCAGCCTGGGCCAACATGGCAAAACCCCATCTCTACTAAAAATACAAAAATTAGCTGGGCATGGTGGCACAAGCCTGTAGTCTCTGCTACTCAGGAGGCTGAGGCAGGAGAATTGCTTGAACGGGGAAGTGAAGGCAGCAGTGAGCCGAAATCGACCACTGCACTCCAGCCTGGGCCACAAAGCAGGACTCCGTTTCAAAGAGAAAAAAAAGAAGTAGAAAAGATCTTCAGATCGTGACTCTAGTGGTTTTAAAACATGCCTACAAATTATTTGGAATTTACCCCATCATGAAGTGGAGTCCAATTTTGCTCCCTATGAACTTGGGCTGGCTTTAGTAGCTCACTTCTACTGACTACATGCTATATAGAAAGTGATGTTGCATGATTTCTGAAGCTAGATAAGAAGAGGTCATTCCTACAGCTTCTATCTTGAGACACATGCTTTTGGAGCTACCATGTAAAAAATCTACCTATTCTGCAGCTGCCACACTGAAAAGACCACAAACAGAGATAAGCCTGAAGAACCCCACCACTTCCAGCTTCCAGCTATTTGAGTCTTCCTGGCCCAGGAGCCAGAAGCTTCCAGATGACCTAGTCCCAGACATTCCTACAGCAACCACATAAGGGACCCTGAATGGGAACCATCTTAGCTTAGGTCATTCAACCCTTGGCATCATGCCAGATAATAACAATGAGTGTTGTCTTATGACACTAAGCCTGGAGTGGTTTATTATGAACCAATTAGGTAATCATAAAAACTTGGCTCTTCATCCAGTCATCCAACAGTTGCTTCCAAATGGCTGTTTAGCCCTAATATCGAAATGTGAATAACCAGTTAGAAATTACCTAAGAATGCCGATAGAATAAAAGACAAAGACCAAAACCATCAGGAATAAAAAAAGGAAAAACAAAACAAACACCCTACAGGGAACAAAAGAAAACTTAAACATAAAGCTGAGAAAATCATCAAAAGTAGAACAAAAAAAATTAAAATGTGAGAAATACAAGAGAAAATAATTTTTAAATTTAAATATCACACTCTACCCCATGGATATGTACAATTATTATGTGTCAATTAAAAACAAAATATAAAACATAATCTAAATGTTTTAAAAGATTTTGAAAGTAGGGAATCTGTCCAAGAGGTGTGACATCTGATGATAGAGAATGAACTATTACTACACAGAAGAATATGGATGAATTTCACAAACATAAAGCTGAGTAAAAGAAATCAGACAAAAAGAACAAACTGTGTGATCTCATTTATATAAAGTCAAAAACAGGCAAAATGAATCTGTGGGGCTAAAAGTCAGGTGGTGGTTATCTTTGAAGGGGAAATGACCAGGAAATGGCAAACAGTGTGTTGGTAATAAAAACTGTCTCTTGATATAGTTGTTATACAAGTGTCATTGTCCCATGCATATTCAACATATACTTTAATAAATTGTGCTTTTTTGAATATATGCTGTATTTCAACTAAAATACATCTTAAAATTAAAGGAGAAAATCAATCCATGAATTTATATTGCTAGGTAAAACTAATGACAAAAAGAGTATCCATTTTAGAAATAAAATCATACAGCTGCTGAAATTAGGAAAACAAAAAAATGACACAGGAGCTGACATGACTAGATTCCCATTGACCACAGATGGGGCAATTTAAGTTGAGCATTAATGATAATAAAAATAATAAATACAATGGCTGGGCATGGAGGCTCATACCTGTAATCCCAGCACTTTGGAAGGCCAAAGTGGGAGGATTGTTTGAGTCCATGAGTCTGAGACCAGCCTGGGCAACACAGCAAGATCCTGACTCAAAAAATGGTGTGATATGGTGGTGCATGCCTGCAGCCCCACCTACTGCGATGAGGATTGCTTGATCCTGGGATCAAGTCTGCAGTGAACTGTGATCGCACCACTGCACTCAGCCTGGGTGATGGAGTGAGACTCTCACAGATAAATAACTAAGATGATAAATATGATGGATTAAAACATATCCAACAAGTTCAAGTCTATGAAAAAAAGTAATCCTTATTGGTCACCACTAGACAGTGATAAAAAGTTCAACTTACTATTTTAAGAAAATAATTGGGTCTTTATTCTGCCATTCCTATACAAATTAAACCTCAGAGGGACTTAAGACTTGACTCAGGGGGTTCTTGTTGTAGATTATACTGGCTAATTAACTAAGAAGGAATGATAGGATTAGAATATCACCACTTTGCAATCTCTAATGAAGTATAGGTAAATGGTTACTAATATCACAAAAAGAGACAGGCATTACAAAGCTTAAGATAGAAGTACTGACACCCGCTGTGGAATAGTGCCGCCAAGGGGACTGAATCCGAATCTGATCAGACTTCTAAATGTAACTGCCAATTTCTAGAAACACAGTGGACAGAGAAGCTCATTAATCAACACCACACCATGGGGGTGCAATCAACAAGATTCAGACTCTGGGAAACACTAGAGCACAAATAACCAGTTTTTCAGTGAGGAAATTACAAAGGAAAAAAAGGGAGAGATGGGGTGGGAGGTAAGCCTGTAGATTAAAAAGAGACGTAAGAATATATCAACCAATTGTAACACATAAACCTTATTTGAATCTTGCCTCCAAAAAAAAATGTAAATTATAAATGGATGAATGGATGAATTTTAAAAATCATAGAAATGTAAATATTGCTGGATATTTTATGTTACTAAGGAAATATTGCTCGTTGTTAAGGTATGATAATGGTATTGTGATTTTTAAGAGTCCTGTCTTTCAGAAACAAGTTTTATAGATAAAAGTTTCTCCAGGGGCTTGAGAAGGATGGAGGAAGCAGGTGGCAATATGAATGATGCAGGATAAACCATGAGTTGAGGGTTGCTGGCACCAGGTGATGGATCCAAAGACGTTCTTATACTATGCTGTATTCTTGTTGGCAATTCCCTATAACAATATAAAGACCTTTTCTCATCTTGTATGTTGTAAATATAAAAGAAAAATAACTAATTACTCTCCTAAACATGTATGCCCTCAACTGAGGCTCTGCCATCAAACTGAAGCTCCCAAAAAAGTGCAAGGGTAGGATGCAGAAGCTGAAGAGGAAATGGATTCTGACCTTGCTGGAGCTGGGGTTTTCACTATTTCCTGAGATTCTTTATTTTGCCTAAGCTAGTTCTAATTAAATTTCTGTCATTCATTTGTAACCAATGTAATGTATTCAAGCACAATGCCAGTTTCTAAGGACATAATAGAGACCAAGAACAGAATAATGAGTTCTGTGAAGGCAGTGAGTATAGGATGCCAGGCAGCTCATGGAAGAGGCACCCAAAAGGCTTTCCAGAAGAGATGCTGTTTTGTAGGAGCTGAAGTACTATAAGGGGCTAGACCAAGATGTCTCAATCTCAGCACTATTGACATTTTGGGCCTGATCATTCCTTGTTGGGGGCAGGGAACACAGGGGTAGTGATTGTCCTGTGAACTGCGAGATATTTAGCAACATCCTTGGCCTCTACTCACTGTATGCCAGGGGTACCCACTCCCCTCTGCCCCCCATAGAGACAAAAAGGTATTACTTCTACCCAATGTCTTCACCTTAACAACAGAGGGGTGAGTTGCATGAAATGTGGCCAACATAAAGTAATGACTGCCTTATGGAATAACAACATGATTTTCTCATAAAAGGTATCCTTTGTGGCCAGATGTTGACAACTTGCAGGCAGCTTAAATTCCTTAGGCAGTTTCTTGGCACACGCCTGGGAAAATTTGTTGACACATTCTTGTTTCGATAGGATGAATCTCTTAGCCACCAGTTCCTGCTGTGAAGCACTTCTCTCTGAAGAAGCTTTTAGATCTTTGCTGAAAATAATCAAAATTTCTCCATGGAGGAGCCCTGCTGCCCAGTTACAAAAATAACATCAAAGGTTCAGTCTTCACAATTCTGAAGCAATCATGGCAGCTTCGATGATTTTGGTACAGGAGACAATGAAAAAATGTTATGAAATGTATCTCTATTTGTTTTTCAGAAATCAAACCTAGAGGTTGGTTACATCTTATCAGTACTTTTACACATTCTGCAGTATCCTGTGTATTTTTTTTTTCCGGGCCCTCTAAAGACGATATATATGATAAATTTACTTCTTTGTAAAAAAGATACATACCTGATACCAGGTCCCATGAACTGAAACAATCACTCCTCATTTCTTCTAATTACTTAAAAAGGACTAACTCAAGGTAACCATTCCTCTTACAAAGTCTGTTCTCTGTATTCTTAAATCTTCCTTTAGCGCTGTAATTTCACTGAATCATCTGTAAATTAGAGAAAGCAATATCTACCTCACAAGGTTATAATGGAAATTAAAGAGTAACACATCATACTTCACTGCTTTGAAAAATTATGTCTCCCCATGTCTGAGCATCTCCAGAATGGAAGTGTATCTTACAATCTACAGCATCTTCAATTGCCATCGGTAAGAGTGTAGCCACATGTAGCTATCATCGCCTGTCCATGCACAAACCCGTTAACACTGGTAGCATGACTGGAACTCAACTTCCTGTGGAGGTGAAAGAAATACACAAGATGCCGTACAATGTGCGAAAGTACTTATAAAATCTAAGTGGGCTCTGATTGTGATTTTTGAAAAACAAATGAAGATTAATTCCATAACATTTTTCACCACATCCTGTACCAAAATCATCAAAGCTGCAGTGATTGCTTCGGAATTGTGGAGACTAATCTGTTGATGTTATTTTTGTAATTGGGCAGCAGGGCTTTGCCATGGAGAAATTTTAATTATCTTTAGCAATGACAGAAAACAATAACAAAGTTCTCAGAACCATTTGAGAAAGGAGTTTGGGTCCTGGTTATTCTCTGGAAACCTTCTGCTGACACCTCAAGAATGCACCATGGCACACCAAGCCTTGCAGAAGAGGTATCAGTGGCATGGGAGATAATAGGCATCTTTTAAGAAGTGCTGTTACCCACAGAAGACAATATTGGTAATGAATCAAGAACCTCAACAATTCTGAGTCAGAGTGATTCAGTGAAGATACATTGAATGCCAAAAGTTTAGAAATACCTCAATTTCTTTGTACCTACCTTTTTATACATGCACGAGTGATATATGATGAAAGAATCAATGTCTAGCTAAGCCCAATACAGCTCTTTCAATATAAATACAATGAAACTCTATTTGATATTAAAGCATTAAGCAATATTTTAGTTGCACCTTTTTCCTAAGGGATATATAAAATGATGATGTGTGTCACTTTTGATATGGTTTCAGGGAATGCAAGATAGAGAAGGACAAGTGCAGTGGCTCACACATAGTCCATTCTCAACAAGATGTAGATATTCTTGCTGTTGTTGTTGGGACTTTTTAGTTGCCAAATCTGCTTGAATCAAATCAAGCAACATTTGAAGATAATCTGAAATTTTAATAATTTAATAAATTAATAAAATTAATTTTTAAAAATCCCCCAAAAACCAAGTTTTTTAGACAGATGATTGCTACATCTTACAATTGTAAACATAAATAATGTCCTCTCTAAACTATTGATTTAATGTCTGAATTTGAATCTTTAAATGATGATTACAAAGTGTAATTTGATTTATGTCTTCCCTTCTCCTCTTTCCCTAGATCTCTTGTCTACATGAGTGATAAAATTCAACATCCTAAAGAGGCAGAAAGAGAAAGAAAAATAGAAATTAAAACAACTCTAACCCACTGGTATACACACCCATAATTCAATTCTGTATGTTTTTAAGCTTCTAGTAGTTTTGATTAAATCTTGCTGAAATTTAAATTGTATCAGAAAAAAAGTTTAGCATTAAAATATGGAATTCTACCAAATATGTACCCACGTCAGGAGAGATACTCAAAGAATATAAATTAAAGAAGAAAGAAAAAACCTATAATCTCCAAATATTCTGGAAAACTCACATTTATTAATATTTTAAATTGCATGAAAATGCACGTTATAGTCATATGGATAAATAGAGCTATAGGAATATGTGTAGAAGTTTTGTCTTATACAACAGTATAATGTGATGTATTTTCCCTTCCCCATGGTTAAAATAAAATAAAAAAAACTTCCATTCAACAGACGTTTGGTTAAAGCATGGCAATTTTCTATTTTATCAATGTTACATTTTCTATCTATAATATATTGAATAATTTTTCTCCAAACTTTCATAGAATTTAGTAAGAATTTAAACTGACTATAATTCACTTCTAAAATAAAATTTCATTGTCTAAAAGTTACCATAAAACACGTCAGATCATTCCACACCAAAATTACTCTGTGGAAGAATTTTTCTGATAATATTTTCTGAAAACAATTTCAAATATATGATAATTATATACTTATCTAGTAACCTTAACAAGAATGCTTCAATATGACTGACACAGGATAACGATTTCCTGGAACTTTGGGCCAGTCACTGGGCCCCATAGGCTCTGTTTTGTCTCCTATAGTTTGGGGATTGGAACAGATTTCCAAGGACCCTTCAAAACGAACCACAACTAAAACACATCTGTGTTGTTCGGATGATTACCCGCCAGAGGGCACCAAAGCACCTCACAATACCTTTCTTCAGCTCAGTTCCTGGAATCAGATCGCGGAAGTAGGTGGGGGTTGGTTGGTTTGGGTTTTTTTCTGTTTGTCTTGTAATTCGTTATTACATTAATAAAGTCACATTTTAAACCTGAAAATATGAGGTAATCGGACATCTGTTAATTATTCTAGAGGAGACATTTCTGAGCACATCCACAAATTTATCTTTATGAGTAATGTACCCATTTTTTAGTCATGCTTAAGATTGATATATTAATGGAGGATGGAAGATAAAGACTTCCAGTCTTAATCAAGTAGCCTATTAAATTAAACTCAGTGGTTTTGGCAGAGAGATCCTTTGCAAGATTGATGTTCTATTATGTGAGTCTGAAAAGCAGGACAAAGGAGAGTTGCTGGAGTCTCTGAAGTCCAATCCGTGTCCTAGATCAAAGGAAATGAAACATATTCCTTAATCTAATTTGTGATCCTCCTTCTGCAAAGAGTCATTGCAAACTGTGGAATAATAAACTAGCAAGATATGATGTGCTCAAAACATCACTGAATAATTGTGTTTGTGCTGCAAATAATCAGATAAATGAACATTTCTATTGACCTAAAAAGAATGAGAGAGAGGTTTTGAAGCACTGATTCTTTTTCACAGGATTTTAAATCATTCTCCTGGAATTGGAAGTCCTTGAAGATACAATGGTGATGAGAAAGCAGAAGGCTTAGACTACTAAAAGTGACAGGGGAGCGAAGGGAGGGTTGTGTCACATCTATCACATAATAGGTTGAGCACATAAAGAGAGTAAAGCCAGTTGCATTGTGCCATGGCATCTGTTCGACTTCACATTGGTGTGATATGGACCACTTTGAAGGTTACAATAGCAGAATTCAAAATTGCAAAGTTAGGGAGAACAGATGCTAGACTCAGGGATGTGCATGATACTGAGATTATTGCAAACCTGATGAAAGATATGAACAGGCCCTTTTATTAAATATGAAAAGAGTCCAAGCCATAATAAACACTGTGAACCTGAGGACTCAGAGTGATGATGTGGTGGCAAGAGTTCACAGAAATAGAAGCCAAAATGGAAGGGGATGGAACAATGCAATAGCAACAGGTAAAAACATTTTAGCAAAAAGTTGCCAGCATGAATTTAAAAAGGCATTGAAAAGATTTAAAACCAAAATTGTGTAGGTTGACAACACCAAATACACACGGTATCTTTCCAGGGAATCATCCCTAAAATAAGTGGAAATATATTTGAATAACAGAAATATGGTTCTATAAGTCTCAGGTAGAAAGGATGTTGTAATTATTATCAGCAACAATCCCCACCTTTTTTGTTACTTATTTATATTTTTAGATCTAAGAATATTGGATTTAAATATTAAACAAATAGGCTGAGCATGGTGGCCCATGCCTGTAATCCCAGCACTTTGGGAGGCTGAGGTGGGCGGATCACCTGCAGTCAGGAGTTCGAGACCAGTCTGGCCAAAATGGGGAAAGCCCGTCTCTACCAAAAATACAAAAACAAGCCAGGCGTAGAGACGCGTGCCTGTAATCCCTGCTACTTGGGAGACTGAGGCAGGAGAATTACTCGAACCTGGGAGGTGGAGGTTGCAGTGAGCTGAGATCGAGCCACTGCACTCCAGCCTGGGTGACAGAGCAAGACTCTGTCTCAATCAATCAATCAATCAATCAATCAATATTAACCAAATAAAGGGCATAAGACAGCAAGTCAGGGACTTTCGGGTTTTATGATTTGCTTGTTCTGTGGTTGGGAGAGGTAGTTCATGTTTGTTGACTCTCAGTTCCCTATAGTGTAAAACAAGAGGATGAGACTAAACTACATCCTCAAAAGCAGAGCCAGTGGGATGTCGGTCTCCTGAGATTTTTCCATGTCATGCTCTGTCTCATAAAAGACTAACCATGGTATTCAGTGATCATGATTTTGTTTCCAGGTTGTACAATTATTTGCTTAATTTTATTTTTAATATTATAAACATTATTTGAAAACAAGCCTAAAGTTGGAAATAACCTAAATGCTCCGTGACAAAGGATTCTTTTTCATCCTTATAGTCCATTCAATGGACTATCAGGTACCTGTTTGAAATGATGTAGAAGATTATCCAGTGGCTAAAGGAAAACACTTGGTTATTACAGGAAGAAGAAGCAGCTGCAAATCAGAATATCTACAATTTTGTTTTTAAAAATAATGACACCAAAATGGTAGTAAAAGGAATCTCTGATTGGTAGAATTATTTTAAATTAAGAACGAAAGATCCAAGCATAAAAAAATCAAAAAGTCAAAGCAGTTATCTCTGTGGGATTATGAGTGACGTGTGTGTGTGTGTGTTCTTTTCTACAACATAAATAACACAAACGCAACCAATATCTCTTTAAGTCGCATTTCTACTGAAGCCCGTGTAAGGAAGCACAGCTCAAAGTGTCCACGGTTCATCCACAAGGATATTAAGCATTGTTTTCAAACAGAAGTAATCTTTTCCTTTGGCTCACTGGCTGTTTGGCCTTCCATCAGGAACAGTCACCTTCCTGGTCACTAAGAGGATATGAATCAGGTCTCCAGGTTAACTGAACACAATGAGCGCTTGCCCCTGGAAACCCTTGCCCCATCCACCCCCGACCTGTCAGCCACCTCCTACTACGACAGGGGCACCCTGAAATTGCCAGATGACAAACTATTGACAAGTAGCAAGTTCAGCCAAGCTAGAGAGATACTAGCAGTATAGCAAGTGAAAACATTATATAAAGTATGCTCTCATTTATTATATTTTAAATGTATAATAGTGTCTGAAGGAAACTCACCAAAATGTTAACCATGGTTATCTCTATGTGGTGGGACTATGAGTGCCTTAAGTTTTCTTATTTTTGTTTAGCTCTATTTTCTAAATTTTCTACAATAAGTATGTATTATTTTTAAATTTTAAATAAAATAAGTAATTTTGCCAATTTGATCAAGCCAATAATTTGGGATCCCTGATTTAAAATAGACTGGTAGGCAAAGGATTGAGTGGTTTAAACTACTGAGACTTTTACTAAAATTGTTCAAATACATTTTACTAAATTTACTCAAGTTAAGAGTGGCCCCATGATTAAGAAAACACTGATTTTGGCTCTCCCTCTGGCATCTCCTTCTGGGCCTTTCCTTGAAAGATATGCTCCTCTCCCAATCCACCCACCGTGAAGACACCTCTCTCTACTTTCCACATGGGCACAACCTCTCTTGTTCCTGAATTCCTGCCAGCATTTATACACAGTCTGCATGGATCAGCCCTCCCTACTCCCACCACCTCCACCACCTAGGCCCCTCTATTAAGAACCTCAGCAACCTTCTCTTGTTGCTGTGCAAGTCCCTAGTTGTTTACGTGTTTCATCCCAGATCTCGGGCTGGTGCGTATTTGAAAACTTTATAATTCTTCCACTTGGCAGCAAACCCTACAGCTCCCCTCCAACATTGCCCCTTACATTTCCAGGGCTTATGATAATGATGCCTTTCTCCCACATTCTTTGCAACATCTCTGCCCTGAATCTCCATCAGGG
Organism: Rhinopithecus bieti; assembly: GCF_001698545.2. NCBI lineage: Eukaryota > Metazoa > Chordata > Mammalia > Primates > Cercopithecidae > Rhinopithecus > Rhinopithecus bieti. Next base: position 676,075 of record NW_016810922.1, on the reverse strand, counting down.
CCAGGCACTACCAAAAGCTAGAAAAGACAATCAGTGGCTCAGTAACTTCTTTGGGGCATTCTTCCCAAAAACATGAATGTCTGACATCTGTTATGCACAGCCTTCAAAAGGAGTGTCCTACATACGTGCCCAAGAAATGGAGAGACAAATTGTCCTCTCTAAATTCATAAATGAATGCGTGCTTTTGGGGAGCAAAGCTCACTTCCTTAGCCTTCTGGGAACCAGGCTTAGGCCTCCTTCTCCTAAGTGTCCCAGACAGCAGAAGCAGCAGGTCATATACATGTAATAGGTATCAAGTGTATGGAGCTTCTTATTTGCAAAGTGATTACACACTAATCGTCTATTTTAATCTGCACAGCCCTGTGAGGTACGTTTTCACACCTTCATTTTTCTGATCTGGAAACTGAGGCTTACAGAGGTCAAGTCACTCAGCAGAGGCCACACCACTAGGAAATGATAGAATGAGACTTGAATCCAGGTCTTTGGACTCAGTTAGGAGTTCCCGTTGTGCCACAGATCATGGTGGGCACCGTTTTGAGGTCAGTCATGCTGTGGCATTACCAGTTGATTGTGTGTCTAAGATTTGCCTCATCCAGAGATAAGTGAAGTTCCTAAGAGGGGCCATCAGGACTGACAGGTAGGTATTGGGTAATATTTGTCCATTTAAACTCACCTTGGACATTTGGAGTGAGGAGATCTTATACTGAATAGGTCTGTCCTGCGTGTTTCAGGAAGCTTAGCATCACTGCTCTCTGCCTAATAAAATCTGACTGGACAACCCAAAATATCCCCCACACATTCTCAAACAACCCCCAAGGGGACTGTGCCTTCCTTGGATGAGAACTACTTCAGGAATCTGAGAACCTCTGATTTAAGAGCAAGAATGCCTATATTGCTAATAGGTGACAAGTCAGAACAACAATTAGATCAATGAGCAAGTAATTACTGGGACAGACAGACCTGGACAAACTCAGAGTTTGCACTGGACAGCAAATGTGATGGCTGACATAATCAACAAGCGTTCAATAGGTTGGAAAGCTGCCAAGATAAGTGCATTGTGAGCATGAGTGTTGTGTGATTTCATTAGAACGGAAAAAGCAAATATCTACATCTTTGACGGAGTGTGTGCCTCTCCCAGTTGTCCCTTGAGTTGCTGATGACGAGCTCTTTAGTGCCCCAGCCCCTCATTAATGTTAAATTCTTTGTAATTGGCAGAGGGAACCATCGAGACAGTACTAATGGATCCTGGCAGAAGCAGCAGTGTCAGGTGCTGTAAATGAGAAAACCTAGGCAGCGACCTTTCAGAAAAGAGGCAGGCAAGAATTAAAACCCTCAATGATTCCTCTACCTCCATGGAAACAAATAGTTTCTTTGACTAGCACACAATGCTTTTTCACAGATATCATCTTCAAGGGCCATTTTCTCCTGGCTGCTGTTAACAGATGAATAAGGTTTCCCGTTTGTCTAGAAGAGAGGATTGTGTGCTAGACCCTTTGGGGAGACCCTCTCCCATAAATCCAACTTATCTCCATCCATAGCAAACCATCTGAATGGCACAGGCAGCTGGTGAAAGGGGCTTTGTGCTCTGCTGCTTTTCCCATCACAAGCCTTGCCTGGTTCTCAGACAGCTGAGCTTGATGCCCTTCATTTTCTCTTGCCTGGCTTTAGGGCAACCATTTGCTTCTCCCTCAGTAAAGACTACAAAGAGCAGCTATGATTTTTTTCTACCCAATTTGCTAGATGTTATCTCTCTCTGTAAAGAGCCCAGAAAAAAAAAGATTCAGAAATTTAAGCAGCCTATTTCTCATGCAGAGGACACAGTCTCTTTTACGATAGCTATTATTGGGCACATTTTAAGGCTTATACAAGAGGGATTATATGAGTTTCAAGAAAGTATTTTGATTCCATTTTTGTTTCTGAGTCACCGGTGAGTTGAATACTCTATAAACCCTGTGAGCATGTGTAAAATCCTTTCCCCAAGAGACTACTCTGGGATGCTCATGTTATCTCCCCAGAACTTTGCGTCATACATAACAAGTCCAGGAAACATACTTCTTGGGGTTCCTAAAATGGATTAAGGTAACCCCTTTAATCTCAGGAATCCTAAACCACCAGGAATCAAATCTATAAGGAAAAAAAAAAAAAAAAAAACAAATTACAGCTCACCACAAACCTCTCCCCCACATTTTCAAATCTCTATTAATCTTAAATAGCTATCTACACTTGACCAAAATGACTCACAGCAATAAATCATCTTATCCTCTGTATTGTTGAATATTCCCCCCCACACATAAAAACTTGCATGATGCATTATTTCCTAAACTGAGGACTAGGATTCTTCTACTCTCCTAATGGCCAGACAAGGAAGAGAAGCAGACCTGTGCACCTTCCAACTCCTTCTTGATTCTAACTTCAGAACTAACTTAGATGCTGCTAAGAATAGTTTAATATAAATAATTTTCTGGTATAATCCTACCCTTGCCATTTAACTTCTTGGTTCTTGAATCTTTCTTTCTTTTTTTTTTTTTTTTTAGTGGTTTTGCTATTTTATTGCTTAGGATGTCTTAATGTAAGCTGCTTCCCCTTCCCTTTGGCTGTAGGTAGGACATAAATTTATTGTTTATAATTTTCTAAAATATTCCTATCTCAATTCTATTCCCAATAGTCTAATGCACTAAAGTTACCAGGCCTCCCAAAGTTATAAAATTGTGGGTTCCAATGTGGTAATAAAATGCTCCCACCATTCTTACATGTCAGTGCCTCACGGATTGGGAGGGTGGTGAGTGGGTGTGACATTGAGCAATTTCATTGATCTGATGGGTTTAACTCTGAATCTTTACACCAGCTATAACAACCACTTCTTTCCAAGCCTGTTTTCCTTTCACTAAAGCCCTTTATAGATTAAGAAGCCACCTCAGTATATGGAAGGATTTTTTAGGACTGCAAGAAGAATTATAATCCCTAAAGAAGAATAAAAAGACAACCTTTCTTCCTGGCTTTTATGGAAAACCCAAATGTCACAATTAGAAATGCAGCCTTTGACTTAGAGATTTGTCTTACTTGAAAATTCAAGGAAAAGGTTAATGCAAATGTGTCTCTAACCTTATAGCATTTACCCTTGTATGTTATGGAGTTTATTTGATTCCTTCTCTGCAATTAGATTTGATAGAGGGAAAGAGATAAAAAGGATGCAGACACCAAAGCCACAGCAGGAGGGAACATGCAAAAAAGAACTAAAAGGTGAGACAGTCTCGCTCAACATACAAAACCTTGATTACAACACAGCCTCACCAAGCCTGAGCCTGAGCAGTGTTCTCCTTCCTCCCATAACCCTCTCTGCACTGGTCTTATACCAGGACTGACTTTTAGTTTTGACAGCCAAGTACTACAGCAGGAAAATCTGACGAGTGTCTGGTTGGGAGCATGTCAATTCTCAGAAACTGAGAATCAGGAGTAAGAATGGGCTACTCCCATTTGAAAATAAATATGTTTTTAGAATGCAGAAAAATCCCAATGTACAACTAAGTAGTGCCAGAAAGGCAACTAGCTGGGAGGAGGATGTCATGTAAAGTCATATTTCTCTCTTCTCTTGCAAGCAATATATCTAGTGGAGCTCTGCCCCCTCTGTCAGGTTACAAACAAAGGGAGCATTCTTTACTCTTGAGGCCTTGCGGCAGGAGCAATTAGGTTGATGGGATTTGGTCTGAACCGCAGGCCAACACCTCTCAAAAGGATAAATTCAAGTTTCTTCCAGATGAGTGTTTCCACAGTTCCGCAAGTGGAAAACTGTTTCACAGCAAGAAAAAGAGCACAACACTTTTAGCAACTATTGCAGCAATAGCTTGTAAGATGGTTTCATTCCCATTGGACCAGTTTGTGTGCTTAGCAGAACTGGTCAACCATGTAAGTGTAACTGTACTTCTAAGATTTTAGGGTGTCCTTTGTACTATTAAAAACACATCCATCTAAACCTTATCTGAATTTACTTAACAAAAAATATGATCTTTTTGTTGGATCTTGATTAGAATGGTAAATATTTTAAGATTATGTAAGATCTCTGTGATCTTACAAATAAATAAAAGTTTTAATGGCTCATCAGAAACATGTTAATTTAGTAGCTTTTCCATTTTAGTTAAAATCAACTTTAAAATATTTAGAATTGATTTAAAATGCCATTATTCACTGATTAGTGTTCATATATAATACATGGGAAATCACTTTCAAATGCTTGTTGTTTCACAATAGACTCTCCCTTCCACCTGGGGTAGAATCTCAATACTGTTTGCTTGCATGTTCACGCCTTCCCTATGTGATCCAAATCTAAACTGATTGGTCCAAACCAACTACAGTCAGTTGCCAGTGATTAGCTTGGGAGTGGGCAATTGGTTTAGATCTGGCCAATAAGCTATGAAGGACGATCTTCTAAGGACTACGAGAAAACACCTCCTCCCTCTCAAGAGAAACAAGAGAAAACACTCACATTCTTCTACAGTATAATTTTGTGTCTACAAAGGACGCTTTGACACAATAAGGGGAGATAACCAATCCCTCTCAGAAGCTGAGAATGGCAGAGCAGCAGAAAGTAGGAAGCTAAATGACCAAGCCAATGAATTCATCTTCTCTGGAACATTAACCTCTGAATTACTTGTTACGTAAGTTAGTAAATATCCTCATTGTTTAAGCTCATTCATCTAAAGTTTTCTATTACTTGGAACAGAGACAATGTTTTGTTTTTATGTCTTTCTTTGTCACCCAGGCTGGAGTGCAGTGGAGGAATCTCAGCTCACCGCAGCCTCGAACTCCTGAGCACAAGAGATCCTCCCGCTTCAGCCCTCACGAGTAGCTGGGACTACAGGCACACGCCTCTATGCCCAGCTATTTTTTTATTTTTTGTAGAGATGGAGTTTCCTTATGTTGCCCAGGTTGGTCTTGAACTCCTGGACTAAAGCGATCTGCCCACCTTGGCCTCCCAAAGTGCTGGGGCAAGAGGAATGAGCCATTGCATCTGGAAGAAACAATTCTTAAAGGTATATCATAAACACCCAAAAACATTTGCACACAATCGCTTCAATTAAACTACTGTGAAAAAAAACTTTTTTAAACCTTTTCTAATTTGTGCAAATCTCAGCAATCTAACCAGAAATTGTTCAACAATCTCTCCTTTGACAGAACTAAGCAGGGGGGTATTTGCAGAATATTTGTAATTTTGTATTTCATAAATAATTCTAAACATTAAAATAAGTTATTCTAGGACAACCTTACTGTTTTAAATTATTCCCTATTTGTTGAGCTATAACTTTTATGTACTAGACTAATATAAAATTTTAAATCTCTGCACCTATACACATCAAAAGTGTGTTCTTCAGAGATGTGGACAAATCAAAAAGAATTGAAATGACACTTCTTTCATATGATAATTTTAGGTGGATGATTACACAGCTTCATGCATTGCAGTAGGAAAAACTCAATGTGAAATGTCTTGATTTATCTACAGTAAGAAGAAAATCTTGGTTAAGAGCACAACAGTGGCTACGCAGGGCAGTGACCTCTTTGTTATTTGATTAAAATTCCAGTTGGTCATGGTTGGAACCACGTTCTTACTCCACAATCTCTTCTCCTCACCCCCCTTAAAATTCACTTACGTTCCTTTTGTTTCAGAGTTATCTGCCATCAGCTGCCAGGGAAAGTTTGTTTCTATTTCTTGGGAACGAAGCTTCAAGGTCACTTCCTATCATTAATTCCCTGTGAGCAAGTGTCGCTTGGGACATTTCCTGTTCCTGTTCTCAGTGGTGCTGAGCAAGAGAAATTTTCGATGGTCTCTAATTTTTAATCTTCCACAGCAGTCTTCAAATATATACTGGATGCTGGCATACCATTCATTTTATTTAACTGTGACTATTTCAATATAAAAATGTCCACATAATTTCTCCATTAAAAATGTAATATGCTTACTGCTGAGACTCTATCTGTTAGAATGGGCAGCACGGTATTTTCTGCCATTTTTGGAAACAAGCTAGGTGGAGTGAAATCAATGCAAATAAATACTAAGTATGAATCCAGAGTATCTAGTATTAGCTAAATATTGAGAACCAATTGTTTTGGTCATCTTTCCTAACTATAGCCAAAAGACAAAATTCAATCGAAAACAAGTAAAAATGTTATTTTAATCATTGATGGCTTTTTAAAGAAGGAAATAATAGTACAAAGAGGGAGGACTTGCCCTAGAAGATAATGAAGGCAAACTATAAAGTTATAATAGTTCAAGCAGTCTGATAATAGGGCAAGAATAGCCATAAGTCAATTCAAAACAAAATGAATTCTAGATAAATGCAGGACCCATCAAAAACCACCCTACATATCACACAGCAAAAGAAATCTAAGATGTGAGAGGGTGTTAAATGTAAAACTGTGTCCATGAAAGAATGAAAATATGGATAAAAAGTGTCTGATGTTGAGATCCAGAGGTTTTTCTGAACATAAAGGTAGAAAAAAAATAAAGAAAAAAAACTGATGTATGTGACTGCATAAGAATGTAAATCTTCCCATCTTAAAAGAATCTTGAACAAGATAAGAAAGGAAACAATTGTGAAAAATTTTTAATAAGATATGATAAAAGGAGTTAATGTGTTCAAGAGAGAGAGATCTTTAAAATCAATTAGAATTAATTCAATGTCTCCATCATAGAAATATGGGTAAAGGATGTAAATAGGCAATTCACCAAAGAAGAATCACATAAATGGCCATAAATATGAAAAAATTGCTCAACCTCAATGAGATTCAAACAAATAATTAAAAAAGCCACGGTAGCCACAGTAAATATGTATACAAAACCAACTGATATTCAGAGTGAATGTACAGCTATTAAAGGTAATCACATCCAGCTACTAAAACTTCTTTCCTTTGAATTAGAAGCAAGGGAAATGCTCATGATACATTTTAATTAGAAAAGTATCATACAAACAGTTTATGTGGAATGGTTGTAATTATTCAAAAATATGTGCTTATGTGTAAACACAAGCTAGAAAAAGACTTGAAGCCATATAGGCGTTATCTCTAGGTGGTGAGATATTAGGCTACTTAAAATTTCTTGTTATGCTTTTCTGTATTTGTCTTTTCCTTTATTAATCAAAAAACAGAAATGGTCAGTGGCCCATGTGGAATCTGATCTCCAGCTCCTTGCCTACATCACGTTCCCAGCAGTGGCCGCTTGAGGACACTAGGCTCCTGGTTGGCCTGATTCAGACCCCGATCCAGAAAAACCTGTCTCTGTTCCCAGCCTTCCTCACAGAGTTCAACTTCCACTGGCTTCACGTCCCTCTCTGAGCACACACCGTGAGAATTAATCAGAGCCTCTCTGTAAAATGTGAGATTTGTCAAATATATGAAAAACTAAGCAGTAAAATTTGGCAAACCAGCTAAATATGGGTGGTGTTAACATGCAGTTTAAAATAACTGCGGTCCCTCTGATGAGGGCACCGCACATGATTAACACAGAACTCTACCCTATGGCTGGTGTGATTCCTGCATTTTTCAAATGCTTTTACTTGGACCTTTTCAAAATAAACTGTACGATTGGGCTTTATGTGCTTATATGGCAAAGCTGCTCCCTGTGATACCATCACAAGGCGAAAGCATAAAATCTAGTTAAGAGTTCTTGCCAAAACATGAATCAGTTGTAGCATAATATTCTGAACTCTGGTCTTCTTTTTTTCCATTCTCTAATATTTCTTCACATCACAGCCCAAACAATTGCTCATAATTAAACTGAGTGCAGGAACAGGCCCTGGCAGGAAATGTACTTGGCAAGGATCCAAAGGCTCTTCATTGTCTTCCACGCAGAACAATTACATCAGTTCCTTCCATTCCCAGAGAAAGAATGGATTTTGCAGAGCAACAGATGAAAATAAAAGGAAGGAGGCAGCTTATTTACATATTTCTAATCAGGTTAATATATAATCTTTTTATGGAAAAAGGAAATGCCTTGAAGAATTGAATGATCATCTTAAAAACCTGCTTTCGCTTCCTCTAGGATCCATACCACATGCTGACCACAACTTCTGTTCACCAGTTACTCATGTCTGCTGAAAACCCTCCAGGTTCAAAGGGAAATTCAGCCAATAAGTGTGATATATTCCAGAGTCCGGAAGCTTCAAGAGAAGTTAAATGCCATCAAGTTGCTGTTTGAAAAGTTAGAAATGTACCATCACTCAGTTCTTCAGCATCTGCTATTTATTCAGTAGATGCACTGAAAATCCTAATGCAGAAAGAGGATTTAGGGTCTAAATTTGTACACTGAGATAGGGTAAGATAAGAGACATCTTATGAGTTGTTTGGCTTCAGCTCATCTGAATGGCAAGGAATCACAGCCCAACGTGCTGCATTCTGATGACCAATGCTTAAGGGCCAGCCAGGATCGTCAGGTGCCCAGCCCCACCTCAGGGGCAACCAAGGGGAAGAGACGTCAGCCTTCAGCCCAGGTTCCCCCCACTCACCCAGACCATCCCAGGCCTTTCCTCTTCTGCCTATTCACCAGCTCCTGGGTAGCCTGGAACTTCTCAGGGTTCCCCAGGAAAGGGTAGTTTGAGTAGAGGGACCCATCCTCATAAACCCAAGAAGTGCCAGAGACATGCAGAATCTGCAGTTCAGCCTCTCAGTGACATCAGATGAAAGAACACTATATCCACAGGAGCGTCTGAGCCATTTAGGAGAAATGGGTAACGTTTTGGATGCCAAGAAGACCTGAGACTTTCCATTCATATGTTATTTGAATTCCTTGACCTCTCATCCATTTCTCCTAAAGGCCTCAGCTTCCTGGGCCATCAGAGAAGTGAAGATGATCAGACAAGTAGAAAGGAGTTTCCAGAATCCATACCCAAGTCCCTGCTCCACAGAGCTGGAGTGAGTCCCCTTGTGACTGGGTTGGATCCAAGAAACAGGGAGGCCAGTGGTGCTTAGGAAGGTGAAGGGGGACAAGGCAACAAGTATTCTGCCCCAGAAAATGAGGGGGCAGCTCCAAGATGTTTATTCCCCCAGAGAATAAATCCTTGGGGTGTGTCCTACACCAGAACACTAATTCCACGGGGCCAGAGATATGCCAACTCCTGGAGAGGAAGGAGCCGGCCTCTAATCAAATGTTTACAAATGGATTCCTGTACAAATCCATAAATCTTAGAGACAGTCAAAGCAGACACCTTGACCCTGCAACTGGACACAGAGCACAGATTTCATGCTCTCTTTAGCTGAGAACAGTATTCCTTGAAATAGAGGAGAAAGGAGCAAAATTAGAGAAAATCTGGATAATTTGATCTGAGAAAGCGTTTACAAAGGACAAGGCAGAGACTGGCCAACCTACCAGGCCAGCTGACAGGCATGGTGGTTCTCTCCCTCCTCACTCAGGCTTGTCCATGTGTCAACGCATCAAGAGTATTCAAAAAGTATTGGCAGGGAGAACTCTGTAAAAATGCCCCAATAAAGAAGCAAGAATATGATTTCTACACTAATAATGAATGCAGCACCATATAAGGCAGGAATCTCTTGTTTACAAGTGACAGACGCTCAACTCATAAGGGAGTGTGTAACTAAAGCCAAAAAGGGAATTTATCAGCTTACGTAAGGCCAGAGAGGGGAAAAAAAGCTTCAGGCACATCTAGATTCAGAGGCTTCAATAATGTCATCTGGGCTTTGTCTGTCTCTCCATCTCTTGGCTTTTCTCCCTCCTTTACGTTGGCTTAATCCTGCAGACCAGTTCTCCCATGATAGGGAAGGTGGCTATCGTAATGGTATGGGTCATTCTTTTGTTCTATAGCATCTGGAACTCCTCTCTATGTTTAGGGAATTTCCTGCCTCATAAGTCTTGGTGGGGCGTGTGCCCTCCCAGTATAAAAGCTGAAAATGTCAGATGTTTGATTTCCCACACGCCTTTGCAAATGGGGATCTGGCATATAACCCAGACTACCCCAATCAGACATGGTCTTCCTAAATTGGAGCTAGAAAACAAAATTAAAAAAAAGAAACTTTGAGGCCTTCTCCCTGTTGAACTCACATTTTTGGGGCAACAGCAGCAGCTGCTACACTAATGTGATGCCCAGCATCCCAGGCTCAGTGTCAGCTCTGTGGGCTGGAGAGCTTAGGGCTCAGCCATGATGGCAATGGTGTCCTCATTGGACCAGGCCTGAGGTATAATTTAGAGCCATATTCCAGTTGGTGAACATAGCGCCTGATTCTCTGGCCACCCCAGGGATTCCATCTGCTACTTGGTAATAAGCCATTTTAAAAATTAATTTTTTATTAAAAAATGTTTAGGCCAGGTGCGGTGGCTCATGCCTGTAATCCCAGCACTTTGGGAGGCGGAGGCGGGTGGATCACGAGGTCAGGAGTTCAAGATCAGCCTGGCCAATATGATGAAACCTCATCTCCACTAAAAATACAAAAATTAGCCAGGCGTGGTAGCACATGCCTGTAGTCCCAACTACTCGGGAGGCTGAGACAGAAGAATTGCTTGAACCCGGGAGGCAGAGGTTGCAGTGAGCCGAGATCGGTCCACACGCCACTGCACTCCAGCCTGGGCGACACAGCAAGATGCTGTTTCAAAAATAAAAAAGTTTAACAGACATAAAAAATTGTACATATTTATCTTGTATAACATGATTTGAAATATGTATACATAATGGAATGACTAAATCAAGACAATTACCATATATGCATTACCTCACGTACTTTTTTTGGTACTGAAAACACTTCAAATCTATTGTATTAGCAATTTGCAAGAATACAATACATTGTTATTAACCAGTCAGGGTATTTTAAAATAGGTCTCTTGAACTTATTCTTTCTATGTAACTGAAATTGTGTATCCTTTGACCAACATCTCCTCCTCAACAGGCTTCTAACAAATTTCTTTTCTGCTTAAATCATCCAGAGTGGATTTCTACAGCTTCCAAATAAGAACCTGACTACAAATAGCTGCCCCAGATTCACACCTTCCCAACTCAGCCATCCTACTTCAAAAGGAATGTGTCTTTTCCAGTGTGTACATCAATCCAGGAAAGGATTTTTATTGATCTCTTAAGGGTCACATACTCACTTCTACCCCAAACATGTTGCTAGAGGAAGGATACTTTATTTTTGGCACAACTTGTACGAAATATCCATTTCTACGGCTAAGGATGGTGGAGCTCATGGAAGACCACCTTACAAGTACCTTATGGAATGGATGAAGTGACATTTCCCCAAGAAAACAGGCGTCCATGATAAGCATTTTCCTCTTACATAGAATTTTCTTTTACCAGCTTTTGACAGCCACAAATGCCAAGCTGCAAATAATTGAAGACGTCTTGTTTGCTAATTCTACCTCCCCAGTAGAACAAAATAGGATACTTTAAAGTGAAAGGACCAAGAAATACGATAAGTAAAAGGGATCTTGTGTGTAAGGTTTCTCAAACCAAGATATATTACATTGGGAGGCCCAAGCGGGCAGATCACAAGGTCAAGAGATTGAAACCATCCTGGCCAACATGGTGAAACCCCATCTCTACTAAAACTACAAAATTAGCTGGGCATGGTGGCGCACACCTGTAGTTCCAGCTACTTGGGAAGCTGAGGCAGAAGAACCGCTTGAACCTGGGAGGCAGAGTTTGCAGTGAGCCAAGATGGCGTCACTGCACTCCAGCCTTGCAACAGTGAGACTCCGTCTCAAAAACAACAATAACAAAATATTATATTTTCATGTCTCCAAACCCTGGAATGTTTGTAAAAAAGACATTCAGTAACATCTAGGCATTATTAGGAAATAACTGCTTCTAAACAAAATCCCTACCTCCCTCCCTTCTAATTACTCATTTCTGGTCACCTAGAACTTGGTGAGATTCTTTAGACTCTCATGAACAGATGATTCTCCAGGTGGACGTTTGCCAGGAAACTTTGCTGAGGGAAATAAACAGTTTCAACCCTCATCTAATGTCACTGTCCTAGAGAACAGGAATCCCACCACATGCCTGAGTAGAGCCTTACATGATGCCAGAACTCTTGGGACATATGGACTCAGCCAGAGGCAGAAAGCCAGTTTGAAAGAAAAGTGGGAGAAAGCCAGAGCCAAAGGAGAAAAACAGAAAGAATGTTAGAGACTGAGAAAGGAAACGTATGAAATTGCATCAAGGTCAGCAAAACCCGAGTATAAATAGTAACAGCTGTATGCTGAGTCCCCACAGGAGTCTGTCCTGGATATTTTCCACTTGACCCTCCAGATCCATCCTCCTCACTTCTCCACCCAGCTCTCTAACTGAGGAGGCTGATCTGTATGGACTGACTCAATCAGCTCCTTGTCCACTCGCTTCCAGTTGAGTTCAGCCAGTGATAGGCACCCGTAGAAGAAGGAGAGGAGGAAAGTGAGTCTCAGATTATTTTCCCTTCCTCCTTCCTGGCCAGATGACAGCTCTTACCAGGCAGTCTTCTCTGGAGAGGCACAGCCTCCAGGTTCTGGTCACCTCCCCTTCTTCTTGCCCTGCCAGGATGAGAGTGGTGGGCACTCTCTGCTGTTCTAGTCCAGTGCACGGTGCCATTCTTTTATGGTTTCCCTAAATCCTGCCCACACTTTGTAACAAGTCCCTTTACACAGTGGTTTTCACACTCCTTAGTCACCTCATTTGCTCATGCCATCAGGTTCCTGCCAGGACTGTGACTGATGCAAAATCAAATCAAAATATGCCCTGAAAGACTTCACTATTGACCACATGTGGCTTGGGGTGACTTAGGATGGGTGCGGGGGAGAGCACATGGAGAAATCAAAGGCAGGAAGAAAGCAGGTTGAATAAGAATGAGAGTAGTAGACACGTTGCATTCAGTTCAGACATGTTCTTATGTGGCCTCAGGTGGAGATGTCAAATATGTTCATGGCTGGAGGGTTCACTTTTAGAGATGGAAGTTTAGTGATTCACATGTTGGAAGTAAATAAAACTAATGGATTTGGTTGTTTAGGAAACAACGATAGGGTAAGAAGAGCTGCGGGTAGCTGACGTATTCTCCAGAACATAGATGTTTAATGGGTAAAAGGAAGACTCGCTTCTGACAAGAAGTACTCAAGAAGTGGGACAAAACAAGTAGAGTGATGTCACCCAAGTCACAGGAGTAGAGGGTTTTAAGAGGAAAAAACTAGCTAGCTAACACTGTGAATCCAATAAGAGGTCTCTTAAGACAAGGATTAAAACCTCTCCACTGGCTGCAACATTTGAGAAGACAAGTATAACCTTTGGCATAACAGTTTCCAAGGAGTGGGGCTGTGGACAGTAGCTTACTGTGAATCCCACAGTGAAGAGAAAAGGGAGGAAGAGGAGGCAGGATGAAAAGACATGCTTTTGGGAAGCTTGGCTGAGAAAAGAAGCATGAGTAAGAAATACCAGTAACCAGAGTGGTAACAAGGTAAAGAGAGGTTTTTTGTTTTTTTTTTAAGGAAATGTGAGAATCTTTATATAATAAATCAGTAGAGAGGGAGAGTTTCAACCTGCATGAGAACAAAGAGAGACAGCCTCTAGCAAGTTGAACTTGGATTCAAGAAACTTCATCCTTCATCTATAAGGGGGAAAAGTAAGGCTAAGTAGATATCTAGACAAATCTTTTAGAGATAGGGGACAAGTCAAGACATTTTATACTTCATGGCTTCAATTTTCTCTATAAGTTAAGAGCTATGAAAATTTGATGTGAAGGGTTGAAACAGGACAGGGGTCTTGAGATTTTGAATAGTTACAGAAGATTAAAAGGAGGATTCAAAGCAAGACGGTGGAACAGAAGTCTCCACCAAGCAACCCACACACACAATGATACCAATTTAACAACTGTCTATAGAAAAAAAAGCACTTTCATAAGAACCAAAAATCAGGTGAGCACTCACAGTACTTGGTTTTAACTTCATATCACTAAAAGAGGCACATAAGAGGTAGAAAAACAGCCTTTTTTTTTTTTTTTTTTGAGACGGAGTCTCACTCTGTCGCCCAGGCTGCGGTGCAGTGGCACGATCTCAGCTCACTGCAAGCTCCACCTGCCAGGTTCAAACAATTCTCCTGCCTCAGCCTCCCAAGTAGCTGGGATTACAGGCGTGTGCCACTACGCCTGGCGAATTTTTTTTGTATTTTAGTAGAGATGGTGTTTCACCATGCTAGCCAGGCAGGTCTCAAACTCCTGACCTCGTGATCTGCCTGCCTTGGCTTCCCAAAGTGCTGGGATTACAGGTGTGAGCCACCACGCCTGGCCCGAAAAAACAGTCTTAAATCACAGATGTCATCCCTCCCCAGTCCCCTATTCCCCACTCCCTCCTCCCCCATTTGTCCCCTTCCTCCAGCAGCAATGGTGTGGGTGGAGAGAAGGGCATTTCAGAGCTCTAGGAGAGGGAAAGTGAAGCAATGGTGACACATTGAACTCAGTGCTGTCCTGTTACAGCAGAAAGGAAAATCAAACCACTCACCTGTAGAGAGAGCATTTAAACTAGCCCTAGCCAGAGGGGAATCACCAATTCCAGTGGGAGCTTGAGCTCTTGCAAGCCTCTCCATAGCAGGCTAAAGCACTCTGGGGGTCTAAATAAACTTGAAAGGCAGTCCAGGCTGCAACTCCTAGACAAGTCCTAGGGCTGAACTAGGCCCAGAGACAGTGGATTGAGGAGGCACACAACTACTAAGACAACAGCTGTGGCAGCTAAGAGCGTACTGGAATCACCCTTCTCCTAATCCCAGGCTGCAGTTTGCAGCTCCAAAAGAGACACATTCCTTCCGCTGGAGGAAAGGAGAAGGAAGAGTGGGGAGGACTCTGTCTCGCATCCTGGATACCAGCTCAGCCACAGCAGGATAGGGCACTGGCCAGAGTCATGAGGTCCCCATTCCAGGCCCCAGCTCCTGAACAACATTCCTAGACACACACTGGGGCAGAAGGGAACTTGCTTCCTTAAAGAGAAGGACACAGTCCTGGCAGCATTTCATCACCTGCTAACTGAAGAGCGCTTGGGCCCCGAATAACCAGCAGCGATACCCAGGTGCTACGTGGAGGGCCATTAATTGAGACTCTGAGACTTACTGGCTTCAGGTGAGACTCAGCACATTCCCAGCTGTGGCGGCTACAAGGCAAGACTCCTGCTTAAGAAAAGCAGAAGGAAAAGAAAAGCAGACTTTGACTTGCACCTTAGGTACTAGCTTGGCCACAGTGGGATAGAGCACCAAGCAGTCTCTTGGGGTCCCCGATTCCAGGACTCAGCTCTTGGATGACATTTCTGGACCTGCCCTGGGCTACAGCAGAGCCCATTCCCCTGAGGATGAGTCCCAGGCCAGGCAGCATCCACCACAAGCTGATTGAGGAGCCCTTGCTTGGGCTTTAAGGGTACTTTGGAGGAAGTCTGGCAGTACCCCCCGGGGCCTGCGGAGGCAGTGGCCACAGGTGAAGCTCTATGCCTTTTGAAAGAGGAAGGAAGAATGGGAAGGACTGTGTCTTGTGATTTCAGTGCCAGCTCAGCTGCAGTACAATAGAACACTAGGTAGATTTCCAAGGTTTTGACTCGAGTTGCTGGCTCCCGGACAGCACCTCTGGACCTGCCTGGGGCCTGGAGGAACTTTCTGCCCTTAAGGGAAGGACATGGGCCTAGCTGGTATTGCCACTTGCTGATTGTAGAGCCCTAGGCCTTGAGCAAACATATGCCATAGCCAGAGAGTGGTTAGAGGAGGCCCTGGGCAAGACCCGGTGCTGTGCTGGCTTCAGGTCTGACCCAGCACAGTCATAGTGGTGGTGGCCACAGGGGTGCTTGTGTCACTCCACCCCCAGCTTCAGGTGGCTCAGAATAGAGAAGGAGACTCTGTTTGGGAGAAAGTAAGAAAATAGAATAAGAGTTTCTGGGTAATCCAGAGAATTCTCTTGGATCTTGTCCAAGACCATCAAGGCAGTACCTCTACAAGTCTGCAAGAACCACAGCGATACTGGGCTTGGGAGGCCACCTAAAGCAGATACAGCTTAGATCACAACACCTAAATCTTTTCAAAAATCTGGACAGCCTTCCCTAGAAGGGCAGGTACAAACAAGCCCAGATGGCAAAGACTACAATAAATACCTAACTCTTCAATGCCCAGACACAGATGAACATCTACAAGTATCAAGACCATCCAGGAAAACATGACCTCACTAAATGCAATAAGGCACCAGGGACCAATCCTGGAGAAACAGAGATATGTGACCTTTCAAACAGATAATCCAAAATAGCTGTTTTGAGGAAACCCAAATAAATTTAATATAACACAGAGAAGGAATTCAGAATTCTATCAGATACATTTAACAGCAGAAAAAAAGGAGAGGCATCTGAAAATAGCCTGAGACTGATCCGAAATGGGGAGAATGCAAGACCTAGATTTTTATCATTAAAGACCCAGGGTAGGAATGCTTGGTGTCCACTAGTAGGAAGATATAATTAGATACAAATAAGATATAAATGAATATAGAGAAGTAGGATAAAGCAATATTGCATACTCTCTTCTACCTTCTTCTCATCCTACGTTCCTGCTTAGAAACATATGTACATAAACATCAAAAACTATAACTTTAAAGGGGCCAGGGGTAGAGAAAAGAGTACTCTGGTATCCCTAAGTACCAGACGTGGTCATGGGGAAGNTTTTTTGAGACGGAGTCTCACTCTGTCGCCCAGGCTGCGGTGCAGTGGCACGATCTCAGCTCACTGCAAGCTCCACCTGCCAGGTTCAAACAATTCTCCTGCCTCAGCCTCCCAAGTAGCTGGGATTACAGGCGTGTGCCACTACGCCTGGCGAATTTTTTTTGTATTTTAGTAGAGATGGTGTTTCACCATGCTAGCCAGGCAGGTCTCAAACTCCTGACCTCGTGATCTGCCTGCCTTGGCTTCCCAAAGTGCTGGGATTACAGGTGTGAGCCACCACGCCTGGCCCGAAAAAACAGTCTTAAATCACAGATGTCATCCCTCCCCAGTCCCCTATTCCCCACTCCCTCCTCCCCATTTGTCCCCTTCCTCCAGCAGCAATGGTGTGGGTGGAGAGAAGGGCATTTCAGAGCTCTAGGAGAGGGAAAGTGAAGCAATGGTGACACATTGAACTCAGTGCTGTCCTGTTACAGCAGAAAGGAAAATCAAACCACTCACCTGTAGAGAGAGCATTTAAACTAGCCCTAGCCAGAGGGGAATCACCAATTCCAGTGGGAGCTTGAGCTCTTGCAAGCCTCTCCATAGCAGGCTAAAGCACTCTGGGGTCTAAATAAACTTGAAAGGCAGTCCAGGCTGCAACTCCTAGACAAGTCCTAGGGCTGAACTAGGCCCAGAGACAGTGGATTGAGGAGGCACACAACTACTAAGACAACAGCTGTGGCAGCTAAGAGCGTACTGGAATCACCCTTCTCCTAATCCCAGGCTGCAGTTTGCAGCTCCAAAAGAGACACATTCCTTCCGCTGGAGGAAAGGAGAAGGAAGAGTGGGGAGGACTCTGTCTCGCATCCTGGATACCAGCTCAGCCACAGCAGGATAGGGCACTGGCCAGAGTCATGAGGTCCCCATTCCAGGCCCCAGCTCCTGAACAACATTCCTAGACACACACTGGGGCAGAAGGGAACTTGCTTCCTTAAAGAGAAGGACACAGTCCTGGCAGCATTTCATCACCTGCTAACTGAAGAGCGCTTGGGCCCCGAATAACCAGCAGCGATACCCAGGTGCTACGTGGAGGGCCATTAATTGAGACTCTGAGACTTACTGGCTTCAGGTGAGACTCAGCACATTCCCAGCTGTGGCGGCTACAAGGCAAGACTCCTGCTTAAGAAAAGCAGAAGGAAAAGAAAAGCAGACTTTGACTTGCACCTTAGGTACTAGCTTGGCCACAGTGGGATAGAGCACCAAGCAGTCTCTTGGGGTCCCCGATTCCAGGACTCAGCTCTTGGATGACATTTCTGGACCTGCCCTGGGCTACAGCAGAGCCCATTCCCCTGAGGATGAGTCCCAGGCCAGGCAGCATCCACCACAAGCTGATTGAGGAGCCCTTGCTTGGGCTTTAAGGGTACTTTGGAGGAAGTCTGGCAGTACCCCCCGGGGCCTGCGGAGGCAGTGGCCACAGGTGAAGCTCTATGCCTTTTGAAAGAGGAAGGAAGAATGGGAAGGACTGTGTCTTGTGATTTCAGTGCCAGCTCAGCTGCAGTACAATAGAACACTAGGTAGATTTCCAAGGTTTTGACTCGAGTTGCTGGCTCCCGGACAGCACCTCTGGACCTGCCTGGGGCCTGGAGGAACTTTCTGCCCTTAAGGGAAGGACATGGGCCTAGCTGGTATTGCCACTTGCTGATTGTAGAGCCCTAGGCCTTGAGCAAACATATGCCATAGCCAGAGAGTGGTTAGAGGAGGCCCTGGGCAAGACCCGGTGCTGTGCTGGCTTCAGGTCTGACCCAGCACAGTCATAGTGGTGGTGGCCACAGGGGTGCTTGTGTCACTCCACCCCAGCTTCAGGTGGCTCAGAATAGAGAAGGAGACTCTGTTTGGGAGAAAGTAAGAAAATAGAATAAGAGTTTCTGGGTAATCCAGAGAATTCTCTTGGATCTTGTCCAAGACCATCAAGGCAGTACCTCTACAAGTCTGCAAGAACCACAGCGATACTGGGCTTGGGAGGCCACCTAAAGCAGATACAGCTTAGATCACAACACCTAAATCTTTTCAAAATCTGGACAGCCTTCCCTAGAAGGGCAGGTACAAACAAGCCCAGATGGCAAAGACTACAATAAATACCTAACTCTTCAATGCCCAGACACAGATGAACATCTACAAGTATCAAGACCATCCAGGAAAACATGACCTCACTAAATGCAATAAGGCACCAGGGACCAATCCTGGAGAAACAGAGATATGTGACCTTTCAAACAGATAATCCAAAATAGCTGTTTTGAGGAAACCCAAATAAATTTAATATAACACAGAGAAGGAATTCAGAATTCTATCAGATACATTTAACAGCAGAAAAAAAGGAGAGGCATCTGAAAATAGCCTGAGACTGATCCGAAATGGGGAGAATGCAAGACCTAGATTTTATCATTAAAGACCCAGGGTAGGAATGCTTGGTGTCCACTAGTAGGAAGATATAATTAGATACAAATAAGATATAAATGAATATAGAGAAGTAGGATAAAGCAATATTGCATACTCTCTTCTACCTTCTTCTCATCCTACGTTCCTGCTTAGAAACATATGTACATAAACATCAAAAACTATAACTTTAAAGGGGCCAGGGGTAGAGAAAAGAGTACTCTGGTATCCCTAAGTACCAGACGTGGTCATGGGGAAGGGCATGGGATTTAGTATTTAATATTGTATCATTTTATACCCACATAGGCAAAGTATGAGAGTGCCTATTTCCTCACTGTCTCTTCAACACAATAGTTTATTAAAAATTATTTATCTTTGAAAATCTGATAGGTTTAAAAATGGCATCTCAATATAATTTTATCTTAATGTGATAATTTTTCTTATTATGAGGGAGGTTGAGCATCTGTTCATATATTTAGGAGTCGTTTGTCTTTCCTATTTTGAGATCTGTCTGTTCATTACTGATACAGTTTGAGTGTTTGTCTCCTCCAAATCTCATGTTGAAATGTGATCCCCAGTGTTGGAGGCAGGGCCTAGTAGAAGATGTTTGGGTCGTAGGGTAGATCCCTCATGAATGGCTTGATGCCATCCCCTTGGTGATGAATTGGTGCAATCCCCTCTAGTTTACACGAGAGCTGATTGTTTAAAAGACCCTAGCACCTCCTCCCCTCTCTCTTGCTCCCTCTCTTGCCATGTGACACAGCAGATCCCCTTTCTTTCCACATGACTATAAGCTTCCTTAGGCCTCACTAGAAACTGAGCAGATGCTGGCACCATGCTTCTTATACAATCTGTAGAACTGTGAGCCAAATAAACCTGTTTTCTTTGTAAATTACTCAGTCTCAGGTATTCTTTTATAGCAATGCAAAATGGACTAATATAATTACCTTTGCCCATTTTCTAATGGGCAGGTGGTCTTTTCATATTGTTTTTTGTAAACCCTTTAAATATAAAATTGATCCTCATTATTCTTGAATAATAATTATTCTTGAATTCAAGAATAATGAGGATCTCTTTTTTTT
>NW_016810922.1:612383-655457 GCF_001698545.2 Rhinopithecus bieti | reverse complement strand
TTTTTTTTTTTTTTTTTTTTTTGCAAATCTACTCAATAAAATTATCTGTAATCTTCATATCAATACTCACAGGGTCATCATGGTCACTCACAGACAGGCACAGAGCAGTGAAACATTTGTTAGCTGAGGTCAAACAAGGTGACTCTCTGCCTTCCTGTTCTGGCTCTCAAACTGTAAACAAGTATCTTTTCATGGTCTATTTAGTACCATATTTTCCACATTTTTGTGCTTTTTTTACTGGTGATTTTGCTGTTGAAAATGGCCCCTAAATGTAGGGCTGCAGAGCTCTCTAGTGTTCCTAAGGGTGAGCAGGCTGTGGTATGCCTATGGAGAAAATCCAGGTGTTAAATAAGCTTTTTTAAGGCATGAGTTATAGCACTGCTGGCCATGAGTTCAATGTTAATGAACATTATATACTAAAGAATATATAACAACAATATGTATTCAATAAGGTGTCTTTAAACAGAAACACATACAGAACAAGGTTATATATTGATTAGTTGAGGAACATGTTGTGACCAAAGGCTCTCACAGGAAACTAACCCTTTATTTCCCATCAGAGCAATAGTTCAGTAGTCACTAATTCAGCTTTCTCAGTGACTTTATAGAACGTAACTATCGTTAATGATGCCAATCTACTGTATTTAGGAAATTAACTCTTTGTTAATACCATGAAATTATTTTGTCCAGCTTGTCATTTGTCATTTAATTTTGCTTATTTGAGGGGCAAGAATTTTTGTTAATTTTTATGTGGTCGAGTTGACGAATTTATATTTACTATATGCCTCTGGTTGTTGTGATTTAGTTAGAAAGGGAAAAAAATGAATGAATGGAATGGACACCTAAATTCAGATACTACCTGCCACCTGGTTTGTGGACTGCTGCCCAAGCAGAAACAAGCTATCTCTCCATTCACTCAAATAAAACCCACCTGGTAGAGAGGAAAAGAGAGATTATATGACTGTTACTTCAAAGGAGCGCAATTAGACCCTCTGAGGTACTATTTCACTTTATCCTTGAAATATTTATTTAATGATGGCATAAGCCCATGGCCTTAGTTACAAATAAGAGCATGAAAGCTTTCACTATTCCTTTTACAAAACACACAGCAAGGGTATTGTTATATTTTGGGTGTCACATTAAACTTCACCGAACATAAGCTACAAAAGTTGCTTTTAACAATTATATAAAACTTTTCCTTTAATCAAGTTTGGGAGCATCCCTAAAAGAACCTTCTAGCAAAATACGGAATGTTTTGTCAATTATCAGCTAAGATCATCCACAGTCGTATTTTAATGAAGCTGAAAGTGACAAACTGACTCCAAATTGGAAGTCACACTTCCAGCACCTCAACTTGTCAAATCTCAAGTGAAGGCTGATTTTCAGACTCTGATAGCAACACTCTTGCACAATGCCACCACGCAAAAGCCTCTCCTTGCCCACAATCCTCCTCACCAGTAATTTGACTTCACCAACAGATATGAATCTGTGACCTACATGCAAATCATTCCTGATGACATGGATACTAAACTGTAAAAAGGAACTAACAAAAGCATCCTATTTGACAAGTGTTCAATTTTACCACCACTAGGGCAGTAAACAGATTATGCCTGTCAGGACTGGTGAGCTTTATTATGTGTAATCTACACAATAGTACCATTGAATTTTCAGTGTCTGGTGATTAATCCCACGTTTGTGAGTTCTGGTGCCCTAGAAATGTGTTTGGAATGCTCAAGGCCTCCCTTCTAGTTCACCATTGGTTATTATAAAACACTTGTCTTTCATGTAAAGCAAAAGCAGTGTACTCTCTATATTCTCATAATTCTATTAGAAAAATGAAGTGGATTTGTTGTTCTTTAAAGAGGAAAGTGTTATGAAGAAACGAGTATCACTGGAGGTGAAGTTAGGAGATAGGTTCTCTGTTCTTCCCACCTCTTTCTTTCTTTGTCTGCTATGAACTAAATTGTGTCCCCCTTAACCCACTCCAAAAATTCATAGGTTGAAGCCCTAACCTTCAAAGGGACTGTGTTTGGAGATAGGGCTTTTAGGAAGTAATTGTGGCTAAATGATGTCATAAGGGAGAGGCAGTAATCTGATAGGATTGGTGGTTTTGTAAGAAGAGGAAGAGAAGAAGATCCTTTCCTCTCCCTCACCCTCTAGGCTCAGGACCCAAGAAAGGGCTTGTGAGGTCAATGCAAAAAAACAGCTGGAAGCCAGGAAGAGAGCCCTCACCAGAAACAAACCATGCTGGCACCCTGATGTCAAATGTCCAGCCTCCATAATTCTAAGAAAATTAATTTCTATTGCTTAAGCCACCCACACTATGGTATTTTGTTATGGCAGCCCAAACCAAGACACTGCCTCTCCTTAGCCCAGAGACTCTGCTGCTTCTGCCATATTGGTTGTGAACAGTCTACTTTGCAGCCATACATTTCCTCACATAGTCCCCCAACCCATACCTCAATAGTACCCACAGTCCTAACCTTTACTAATAACTTCCTCCTCCTCCCAATTAGTCAAAATTTCTCCTTTCTAATCACTGTTCCCTTGAAACATTGTCAATACAGGATGCTATAACAGACTGCCATAGACTAGGTGACTTCAACAATAAGAATTTACTTTCTTACAGTTCTGGAGGCTGGAAGTCTGAGATTAGGGTGCAGCATGGTTGGGTTCTGATAGGGGCCCTCTTCTAGATTCCAGACAGCTGCCTTCTCCTTGGATCTTCATGTGGCAGACAGAGAACTAGCTAACTCTCTGGCCCAATCTTATAAGGGCATTAATCACATTTATGAGGGCTCCACCCTCATGACCTAATTACCTCCCCAAAGCCCCACTGCTAAGCACTATCATATTGGGATTAAGGTTTCAACATATGAATTTGGGGAGACACAAATATTCATTCCATCTCAAGAATTGTTTTCTTAGGTGACTGGATGATCTGATAAACTATTCCACACCACAGTGATGATGTCTGGCAATAATTTCATATGTCACATTCATTTCTTCTCCTTCTTCTAACCGGTAGGTACCTGAAGACAGAGTAGGTCTCCTGAAACTTTCCCGGATTATCCTCACCGATTTTGATAAGGAAAGAAAAGTCCTGAAAACACAGCTTATTCTGCAGATGGGCAGAGGAAGTGGGGAGAAGCACCACCCAGAAGGTTAACATCAAAGGCAAACTACTTCCTTCACAGTCTGGTTCAATGCATTGGAAATTGACCCAGGTCTTTGGCTTTCTATTCAACAGTCTTTGCAACATATACTCTTGCCTCCTTCAGTGACTTTATTAAAATAAGGTTTTAAAAAAACCAAAATGTGGTAATTTCAGGCACTAAAGCAGGTCTCCAGAAGAGATATTTGAGGGTGAGGGGTTCATTTTGATCCCCCTTTCCTCCATAGCTTGATGCTTTCATCCATTTATCAATATTTAAGTGTGTATTAATCTTAGTTTACAAATTCAAAGATGTGAGAAATGTAATTTTTTCCCTTAAACTAGGTACAATTCTTAGACCCCTTCACACTAATCTGTGGGGCTTCCATCCGTCCAAAGCCCCTTCACAGCATACAGTCACACCAGAATCCAAGAGGCTAGGTAGTGCATGGAAATTGGGGGAAAGACATTTAATGATCGGTGTCTCCCTAGTGCCCCTGCATCCTCATTAGCCAAGCCCAGAGTGTTTCCTTGAACAGGCATTTCTTTGCTGCTGCACCTTTTCCTTGCTTCTGGTCTTTCAGTAGCAATGAAGTATCTTGGAAAAGTTTTGGTGGGAGGAGGTGTCATATGCTAAGAATTACAGGTCTTTTGCTTTGCTTTGTTTTGTTTGGGCAGCTTAGGTACTGCACCAGTACCTAAGGTACAACTACCACTCTCACACCCTCCCTGGAAGGTCTTTCCAGTTGCATAGGCCTTGACCATGCAATAGGGCATGGGTTTTCCTTCTCCCCTTTCATCTAATTCAAATACGTATATGTCTTTGACCTTTTATTTTGATCTGTGGGGAAAAAAATCTACCCCCTTCTAATTGTCCTTAAAATACTTTGCATGAACTTGTCAAAGCTGAGGCTTAGGAAAAGAAAAGCCAGGAAGAGAAATTATTACTGACAACTTCTGCTTCTGGTCCATAACAAAAACTTTTTCTAAGCCAAAAGATCACCAAAGGGTTTGGTTACACTTGGGGAACTGCGAAAGGAAAAGTACAAGGAGAAAGAGTAATATTTTCTTAAGTATTCTGGCCTACAAACAACAGATTCTGCATAGACATATCTGATAACATTACAGGGCAATTTTTTTTCTGAATATTTTTAGGCAGCTGGTAAGAGCACCAACCCGGGGAGAAGACTCAACCCCACTTCTGCTAATAACGCTTATAAGCCACTTTTCCTCTGTGGACTAAATTCTGTACAGTTGTTCATTCAACAAACTTTTATAAGCACTATTCTCTGCAGGAAGTGAGGGAGGGTGTGGTATAGGTCCTGAAACTTTAAGGATATATGTTGACTTCCAGGAATACATAATCAGCACATAAGCCAAAGGTCACAATTGCAAGGATAGAGACGCTTCCAAGATGCTATGGAGCACTGAGGAAGGAAACTTAACATGGCCTGGAGAGGAGCGGTCTCAACTGAGTCCTGCAGAAGAAGATGAAAATCAGGCCAAGGGTGCTGGAAAGGAAGCACTAGAAAAGGGTAGCACTGCCAACAGGAGTGACATATGAGACTTGTGGAGAGGTTAGTAGGGACCAAATTTGAGTGTGGCTTTCATGGCGCATTGTCTTCCAGTAGCAATGAAGTATCTTGGAAAAATTTTGGTGGAAGGAGGTGTCATATGCTAAGGATTACAGGTCTTTGCTTTGCTTCACTTCGTTTTGTTTGGGCAGCTTAAACAACATCAAATCATCTCACAGTTCTGTAAGTCAGAAGTCTGAACTAGGTCTCACTAGTTTAAACTCAAAGTGTAGGCAGAGCTGCATTCCCTTCCGAAGCTTGAGGGGAGAATCCATTTTCTTGCCTGTTCCAGCTTCTAGAGCATGGTCACAGTCCTTAGCTCATGGCCCCTTCCACCTTCAAAGTTAGCAAAGGCAATTCGAGTCCTTCTCACATTGTATCACTCGGACCCTTTTTTTAATAATGTCTTCCTGCTACACTTTTTCTGACATTTTTTTAAAAATTGAGATAAAATCCACATAACATAAAATTAACTGTTTATAGTGTATAATTCAGTGTCATATAGTACACTCAGTGTTGTGCAACCATCTATATCAAGTTCCAAAACATTTTTATCACCCCAAAAGAAAGCCTGTACCCATTAAGTAGCCACTCCCCCCACTCCTCCCAGCTCCTGACAACCCTCAATCTGCTTCCTATCTGTGAATTTACCTATTCTGAATATTTCTTATAAAAGGAATTACACTATATGTGACCTTTTGTGTCTGTCTTCTTCCACTTAGCATAATGCTTTTGAAGTTCTTCCATGTTGTAGCACGTGTCAGTACTTCAATTTTTTTTTTTTTTTGTGAGATGGAGTTTCGCTCTTGTCGCCTAGGCTGGAGTGCAGTGGTGCAATCTCGCCTCACTGCAACCTCCGCCTCCTGCGTTCAAACAATTCTCCTGCCTCGGCTTCCCTGTTATACAAAACAGCTTCCTGTTTTACATAACATTCCATAAGTCAATCCCATAGCTGAGATTATAGGCGCCCACCACCACGCCCAGCTAATTTATGCATTTTTAGTAGAGACAGAGTTTCACCATGTTGGCCCGGCTGGTCTCAAACTCCTGACCTCAGGTGATCCGCCCGCCCGCTTTGGCCTCCCAAATTGCTGGGATTACAGGCGTGAGCCACTGCACCCAGCCTCACTCCCTTTTATGGCTGAATAATACCCCATTGTAGGGCTATGAAACATTATGTTTATCTATTCATTCGTTGATGAACATTTGGGTTGTTTCCACCTTTTGGCTAATGTGAATAGTGCTGCTATACATAGTGTTTGGGTGCCTCTTTTCAGTTTCTTTTATGTACAAGTGTTTGATGTCTGTTTTCAGACTTTTTTACTATACCTAGGAGTGGAGTTGCTGGGTCATGTAGTAGTTCTATTTAAGAAACCACCAAACTGTTTCCCACAGCAGCTTCACCATTTTACATTCCTATCAACAAGGTATGAGAGTTCCAATTTCTTCACATTCTTGATAAAACTTGTTTTTTTTTTAAGTTATATTATAGCTAGCCTAAGGGGTGTGAAGTGATCTCTTGTTACGGCTTTGATTTGCATTTCCCTAGTGATTAATGATCCTGAGCATCTTTTTATGATTTTCTTTTTAAATAACTGAATTTGGAGGTTGTATGTAAGATGGATTTTAAAGGAAGTAAAAAGAACGTAGAAAAGCCAGTTTTCCAGATTAAATCTGATGACCTCATGAACAAACAGTGGGAGCAAGGAAAGGGAAAAAAAGATGAATTAGAGAAATATTTAGAAATTAAAACTGTAAGAATTTGGAGCCAGCTGAATGTGATGGTTTGAAAGAAAGGGAGAAGTGAAAGCCCTTTCATTACCCTCATTCCTAAAATGAAAGGGTTGGGCCAGATGGCCTAGAATGCTTCCCAGCACTAACATTCCCTCTTAAAAGTGAATTCACCTTGCAAATGTCAAAAGGGTTTATCAAGTGAAATTTACTCAAGGCTCCTTAAAACTGATGTTGCATGCGTTAACTGCTTCTAAGGATAAGCTCCTCTGATTTCAGGAACAGCTGAGACAGGACAAAATTTAAATGAAAACAACTCGATCTCATTATTTACAAATTAATTGTTAATTAACTTAATTAATTTAAACCATGTTAGCCTCTAAATATTCATCACCCTGTTTTACATAACATTCCATAAGTCAAGCACCAGGGATTTATCATGCTATTTGGGAATATGGATTCCAATGAGAATTATTTTTTAAAGTCTGTGCAAGAGGAGGACAGGACAAGATGGCCAAATAGAACCCTTCAGCAATTGTCCCCCTGAAAGGATATCTAATTGAACAACTATCCATGCAAGAAAGTACCTTCATAAACACCAAAAAAAATCAGGTGAGCAATCATAGTACCTGATTTTAACATAATATCAAGGATAGAGGCATTGAATAGTGTAGGAAAGACAGTCTTGCATTGCCTCCCAGCCCTCCTCAGTGCCACCCCTCTCCCAGCCCTCCTCAGTGCTATACATGTGGACGGAGAATTTGTGTGCTTGGGAGAAAGAGACCGAAGTGAGTGTGGGACTTTGCACTGGAACTCCCTGTAGCCCTGTCACAGTGTTGTGAAATACAACCCAAAACAGATTTCTACTGGTACCCATGGAGGGAGCATTTAGATAAACCCTGGACCAGAGGGAAATTATCCCCAGCAGGAGTCCTGGCTGGCTCCACCTTTAGCTGACTCACGTGACCTGTGGTTCAGAATAAATCTGAGGGACAGTCAGGCCACAAAAACTATAGTCCTTGGGCAAACCTTAGTGTTGAGCTGGTCTCACAAGCAGTGGACTTGGGGTACACATGACCCAGTACAATACCAGCTGTGGAGGCCAAGGGAGTGCCTGCATCATCCCTCCCCAGCTCCAGGCAGTTCAGCTCCAAGAGAGACTACCTCCACTTGGGGAAAGGAGAGGGAAGAGTACAGAGGACTTTGTCTTGCAGCTTAGGTACCAGCTCAGCCACAGTAAAATAAAGCATCAAGCAGATTCCCGAAGCCCCTGATTGCAAGCCTTAATTCCTGGATTGTATTTCTAAACCCACCTTGGGCCAGAAGGAAATCTACTGAAGGGAAGGATCTAGTCCTAGCAGGATTTACCACCTGCTGGCTAAAGAGCCCTTGAGTCTTGAACAAACATCAGCGCTAGTCAGGCAGTAGTTGCCACGGGGCTTGGGTGAGGCCCAGTACTGCAATGGCTTCAGGTGTGACCCAGCACAGTGTCAGCTGTGGTGGACATGGGAGTGCTTACACCCCCTCTGCTAATTCCAGGCAGCCCAGCATGGTCAGAGAATCCTGTGGATTGGAGGAATGAGAAAGAAAAAAGGAAGAGGCTTTTCAGGGTAACCTAGGAATTTGCCCTTATTTTACCCAAGCCAACCAATTATCTCCAATGCTGTGCCTCTAGGAGTTGGCAAGAGTGACAGTGCTTCTGGATTTGGGGAACTCCCCATCCCCTCTGCCCCCAGTGCTGATACAGCTGCAGCTGCAGTGACTACAGGTTTACATCACAACACTCAATCTTCTTTGAATATATCCTTCTCAAAAAGGATGAGTACAAACAAGTCCAGACTGCAAAGGCAGAAATAAATAACTCTTCAGTGCCCAGATATTAACAAATGTCCACAAGCATGAAGAACATTCAGGAAAATTTGACATCGGAAAACAAACTAAATAAGGTACTAGTGACCAATCTCAGAGCAATAGAGGTATATGACCTTTCAGACAGAATTCAAAACAGTTGTCTTGAAGAAGCTCAGCGAATTTCAAGATAAGACAGTGAAGGAATTCAGAATTCTATCAGAAAAAATTTACCAAGAGAAATACAAACAACAAGAAATCCTGGAGCTGAAAAATTCAATTGACAAACTGAAAAATGTGTCAGAGTCTCCCAACAGCAGAATTGATCAAGCAGAAAAAATAACTAATGAGCCTGAAGACAGGCTACATAAAAATATGCAAAGGAGGCTGGGCATGGTGGCTCACACCTATAATCCCAGCACTTTGGGAGGCTGAGGCAGTGGATCACCTGAGGTCAGGAGTTTGAGACCAGACTGACCAATATGGTGAAACCCCATGTCGACAAAAAATACAAAAATTAGCGGGGTATGGTGGTATGCACCTGTAGTCCCAGCTACTCAGGAGGCTGAGACAGGAGAATTACTTGAACCTGGGAGGTGGAGGTTGCAGTGGGCCAAGATCACGCCACTGCACTCCAGCCTGGACAACAGAGCAAGACTTCATCTCAAAAAACAAAACAAAACAAACAAAACAAAAAATACACAAAGAAGAAAAAGACAAAAAAAAAAAAAAAAAAAAAAAACAACAAAGCACACCTACAACATCAAGAAAACAGACTTAAAATGATAGATCTAAGAGTTACTGGCCTTAAAGAGGATGTAGAAAGAGATACTGGGGTAGGAAGTTTATTCAAAAAAATAACAACACCGAACCCTCTAGACCTAGAGAAAGATGTGAACATCTAGGTGCAAAAAGGTTATATAACACCAAGTGGATTCAACTCAAATAAGACTGCCTCAAGGCATATAATAACCAAACTCTCAAAGGTCAAGGAAAAAAGATCCTAAAAGCAACAAGGGAAAATAAGTAAATAATGTGTAAAGGAGCTTTGATACATCTCACAGCAGACTTCTCAGTGAAACCTTACAAGGCAAGAGAGATAAGATATTCAACATCTGAAGGAAAAATCTTCCAACTTGTAATATTATATCAGCAAAATTATCCTTCAAACATAAAGGAGAAATAGACTTCCCCAGACAAACAAAAGTTGAGGGATTTCATCAACATCAGACCTGTCTTATAAGAAATGCTAAAGGGAGTTCCTCAGTCTTAAAGAAAAGGACATTAATAAACAACAATAAATCATCTGTAGGTATAAAACCCACTGGTAATAGTAAATACACAGACAAATACAGAATACTCTTAATACTATAATTAGTGTGTAAACCACTCATATACTTAGTTGAAAGACTAGAAGACAAAACCATCAAAGAATACCCAGACAACTTTTTCAGAGATAGACAATATAAAAAGATATAGAGACAACAAAAAGTCAAGAGGTAGGAGATGAAGTCAGAGTGTAGAGTTTTTTTAGTTTTCTCTGCTGTGTGTTTGTTTATTTGTTTTGCAATCACTAACACCGTCATCAGTTTAAAATATTGGTTATAAGATGTTATTTGCAAGGCTGATGATAACCACAAAATGTAAACATATAACAGAGACACACACACAAACATGCAAGAAATTAAAACATACTACCAGAGAAAATCACTTTTACACAAATAACAAAATGGCAGTAGTAAGTCCTTACCTATCAATAATAACATTAACTGTAACTGGACTAAATTCCATAACCAAATACATAGAGTGGCTGAATGGACACACACACACACACACACGACCCTACTATATGCTGCCTATGAGAAATTCGATCTATAAAGATACAAACAGCCTGATAATAAAGGAATGGAAAAATTATCCAATGCAAATGGAAACTAAAAATGAGCAGGAGTACCTATACTTGTACTAACAGATAAAACAGATTTCATGAAAAAAACTGTAAAAAAAAGAAAAAAGAGGAAGACAAACAAGGTCATTATATAATGATAAAGGGGTCAATTCAGCAAGAAGATATCACACTTGTAAATATATATGCACCCAATACTGAAGCATACAGATACATAAAGCAAATATTAGAGGTATACAGAGAGATATGCCCCAATACAATAATTGTTGGGAACATCAACAACCTACTTTTAACATTGGACAAATCATCCAGACAAAAAAGCAACAAAGAAACATCAGACTTAATCTGTACTATGGACTAAATGGATCTAATAGACATTTACAGAGCATTTGATCCAGTAACTGCCAAATACACATTCTTCTCCTCTGCTTATGGAACATTCTCAAGGATAGACCATATGGTAGGTCACGAAACAAATCCCAGAAAATTCAGAAAAACTGAAATCATATCAAGTAACTTTTCCAACCACCATGGAATAAAACTAGAAATTAGTAACAAAGGAACTTTGGAAACTATACAAACACATGGAAATTAAACATTACACTCCTGAATGGCCATTGGGTCAATGAAGAAATTAAAAAGGAAATTTAAAAATTTTGTGAAACATACACAAACGTACGAGATACAGCAAAAGCAGGACCAAGAGGGAAGTGTATAAAAATGGACAGTTCCATCAAAAAAGCAGAAAAACTTCAAAGAAATAACAATGCATCATAAAGTACTAGAAAAGCAAGAGCAAATCAAATTCAAAATTAATAGAAGAAATAATAAAGGTCAGAGTAGACATAAATGTAATTGAGACTAAGAAAACATGAAGTATCAATAAAATGAAAAGTTTTTTAAAAAGCTTTTTAAATGAACAAAATTGACAAACCTTTAGCCAGACTAAGAAAAAAAGAGAGAAACCCAAATAAATAAAATCAGAGATAAAAAGGAGATATTACAGCCGATACTACAGAAATTCAAAGGATTATTAGAGAACATTATGAGCAACCATATGACAATAAGTTGGAAAACCTAGAACAATTGGATACATTTATAGACACATACAACCTACCAACATGGAACCATGAAGAAATACAAAACCTCAATAGACCAATAACAAGTAACAAGATAGAAACTGTAATTTAAAAGTCTCCCAACAAAGAAAAGCCCAGGACCTGATGGTTTTACTGCTGAATTCTACCAGACACTTAAAGAAGAACTAATACTAATCCTACTTAAACTATTCCCCAAAATCATGAAGGGAATACTTCCAAATTTGTTCTGTAAGGCCAGTATTACCCTCATATCAAAACCAGACAAAGACACAACAAAAGAAGAAAACTATAGGCCAATAACTCTGATGAACATAGACACAACAAAATACTAGCAAACAAAATTCAATAACACATTAAAAGGATCTTGCATCATGATCAAGGGAGATTCATCCCACAGTTGCCAGGATAATTCAACATACACAAATCAATCAATGTGATATATCATAAAAACAGAACAAAGGGCAAAACCCATATGATCATTTTAACTGATGACAAAAAAGCATTTGATAAAATTTAACATTCCTGATAAAAACCCTCAGAAATGGGTAAAGAAGGAACATACCTCAACAGTATAAAAGCCATATATGACAAACTCATAGCTAGTATCATATTGAAGGGGGAAAAAACTGAAAGCCTTTCCTCTAAGATCCGGAACAAGACAAGGATGCCCATTTTCACTGCTGTTTTTTCAACATGTACTAGAAGTCCTAGCAAGAGCAATCAGACAAGAGAATGAAATAAACGGCATCCAAATTGGAAAGGAGGAAGTCAACTTATCCTTATTTGCAGATGATATGATCTTATATTTGGAAAACCCTAAAGATGACACCAAAACACTATTAGAACTATAAACAAATTCAGTAAATTTGCAGGATACAAAATAAACACACAAAACTCAGTAGCACTTCTAACAGCAGTGAATAATCTGAAAAAGAAACCAAGAAAGTAATCTCATTTATAATAGTTAGAAATAAAATTAAATGCCTAGGAATAATCCTACCCAATGAGGTGAGAGATCTCGACAATGAAAACTATAAAACATTGATAAAAGAAATTGAAGAGGACACACAAAAAATGGAAATATATTCTCATGTTCATAGAGAGGAAGGATCAATATTGTTAAAAATGTTCATACTACCCAAAGAAATCTACAGATTCAATGCAATCTGTGTCAAAATACAAATAACATTCTTCACAGAAAAAGAAAGAAGTCCTAATATTTATATGACACTACAAAAGACCCAGGACAACTAAAGCAATCCTTAGCAAAAAGAAGAAAACTGGAGGAATCACGTTATCTGACTTCACACTATACCACAGAGCTATAGTAACCAAAACAACATGGTATTGGCATAAAAACAGACAGACCAATGGAACAGAAGAGAGAACACAGAAATAAATGCACAAATGTATAGTCAATTAATTTTCAACAAAAATGCCAAGAATATAATTGGGGAAAGGACAGTCTCTGCAATAAATGGTACTGGAAAAACTGGATATCCATGTGCAGAAGAATGAAACTTGACCCCATTTCTTTCAATGTACAAAAATCAAATCAAAATAGATTAAAGACTTAAATCTAAGATCTTGAACTATGAAACAACACAAAGAAAAAATTGGGGAAACTCTCCAGAATATTGGTCTGGGCAAAGATTTTTGGAGTAAGACCTCAAAAGCACAGGCAACCAAAGCAAAAATGGATAAATGGAGTCACATCAAGCTCAAAATCTTCTGCGCAGCAAAGGAAACAATCAACAAAGTAGAAGATGGTGGATTGACAGCATTGTTAGCATGCGTCTCCCACTTGGAAAGGCACAATAGCGTATAGAGATTCATGCTGTGAACATGTTACCAAGAAGCAACACAGAAACTTAACAGGAAAACTGAAAGAAACCACAGGCTCTTAGAAATAAGTGGCAGGCTGTACCTACATCATGAGGCAGGTAGAAAACTGCTAGTCTCCAGAGTGTGAAAGAGGGGTAAACTGTCTCCAGGATTCACACTCCTACTGGCGGACCTGGCAATACAGGCCACAGGAGAAGGCCTGAACCCTACCCAGTAATGGAACTGACTTAGGGAGAGGTGGGAAATATAAAAGTAGAAATGGCGAGAAGAACCTCACATGCATTCCCAATCTCCAACCCATATGAACAGAAGCCATTCTTGATCCTACCTCACCGGGAACCTCACAGAAGTCGGCCAGCTAACTCATGTGGTGGCTGCAGGTTGAGAGAAGCTCCCAAGTGAAATTTGTAATATAATCTTGAGTGGGTAAGAACTCCCTTGGCCAGAATCAGGGATGTGAGCGGGAAGTGTGCTGCAGCCACAATGCAGGAGCTGGGTGCCCTCGCCTCATAGGCGGATTGGGAGGGGCGTGGCCTGAAAGCTATGGTTGCTGTCTCCACTGGGTAAGCTTATGGCCTGTGGCGGTTTTGAGTTCTGCGCACAGACTGCCTGGAACTTAGCTAGCTGCTGCTAGTGGAACCCTGCGGGTGTGAGGCCTGCCTTGCCAAGTGTGTGGGAGCTGAGTGTGGCTGACTTCTACCTGCCACTCCCCACTCCCGGTGTAAACTTCTGTGCAACAGAGACAGCTGTGCTACTTCCTGGAACATTACCCCAGAGGTCAGAGAACTGGCCACAGACCTCCCCTGGGGTTTCTGCTTGTCTTACACATGCAGAACCAGAGCATGGACTTGCCTGACCCAGCACCTACCTGGCTTTGCCCCTCTATCTGCTTTCGCAGCTCAACACAAAGGACAGAAATTTTGGGAGCTCTGTAGGGTAGCCCATTGCCCAAAACACCAAAGTACCTCTCCTGGGTAACATAAGGCAAGCACAAATCCTACCACTACCACCTCAGCTGGTGTTCTCTTGCAAGCATCACCTCCTGTTTGCAGGCCAACTGACACAATCCACTGCAGCATCTCCACGTAGCATAATGAAGTGCCCAGGAAGGAGAAAACTTGTACATGACCTCAGCTATCACCATTGCCTGTAACACCCAGGCTAACTAGGAAGTTCTGAGTGTCCATTTGACCAGTTCATTATGACTACAACTGGCATTTGAGAAAGCCAACACACTAAGGTTTTTTTTAACCAAGGAATCGCACAGAGTCTATGTCACCCCCCTACCATCCCCGCCAGTGCTGGTGGTCGTACCTGCTACTGAGAGACTTGAGGATAGGTCACATCACTACATCCCTTGCAGACATTCCCCAGTACTAGCCTTGAGTGTGGCAACTCCACTGGGTGGCTAGACCCAGAGGAGCAGCAGCATTCACAGTAGTCTGGTTCTCAGGGACTCCTACTCCTAGGGTAACGGGCAGTGCACCACATTAAGGGAACACCCCATGGGACAAAAGAATCCAGGTGGCAGGCCTTGAGTCCCCAAACTTTTCTGCTTGTAGAAAGTCTCTTTCAGCAGAGGCACAGGTGGAGTGCTGGGCTAAGGAGGTTGAGGAGAAGCCTGTGACTCTTCAATGGTCAGGCAGCCCTGGTGCTCATGAAGTGTCTAAAAGAAGGGGAATTCTTTTCCCCTTATCTACCACTGCAGACACAGCTGGGGCTTCTCCCACAGGAGCTCGGCATGGGTGAACCTATAGACAGCCTTTCTGGAAAACTTCAGGATAATGGCATCCCCACAGGTGAAGTGCCCTCCAGGTTCAGGTTTGCACAGGGGTAGAGCCACAGTCCTCTCTACTTGGAACACCAACATACCTGCAGATGAAAACAGGTGCCTGTCTGATTGGAACAGCTGGAACACTGGGTTAGGAGTGAGTCTCAGAGCTGGATCACTTCCCTGCTGGCCCAGTAGGGGAGCTGAAGTGGCTCCCACCCTTCCCCCTGATGGGACCTCAGTGTGTTTTACTGAGAGCTCCCGCAGCCACCTCTGTCAAGGCTGGGACCTCTGCCCACCACTGGGCATTGCATTTATCTATCTGCTTTAGCCACAACCAGTTTCTACCCAGGGGCACCTTATGTACTGGCCTGAAACCTGAATTATTCAACTCAGTAAATAAAATACTGGGGACAAATTAAATAGATAAATCTCATGGGGAATGAGATAAACTTCAGGAAAACTCTACCATTCCAACTCCATAGGAGACAGTGCATTTGCTCACACACCAAGCACATTGCTACTAAAATCAACATCTGAGAAAGCCATAATACAAAGATCCATACAAAAAAACAAGGAACTCATACAAACTATTCATTCTGAAAGCACCAAAAGCCAAATTAGGCTACAATAAACTATAAACATTAAAGTCATATCCTAAAGGGAAAAAGTAAATTTAAAAAATAAACACAGTCAAATCACATATAAACTAAGAACAATTAGAAGAAGTCTACCCAAATGAGAAGGAACCAGAAAAATAATTCTGACAATATGACAAAACAAGGTTCTATAACACACCCAAAAGATCACATTATTCTCCAGCACTGGATCCAAACCGAGATGAAACCTTTGAAATACCAGATACTAAATTCAAAAGATTGATGATGAAGCTACTCAAGGAGATACAAGTGAAAGGTAAAAAGCAACATAAACCAACATAAAAAAGTATTCAAGAAATATGGGATTATGTAAAACAACCAAACCTAAGAATAATTGGTGTTCCTGGGAGAAAAGAAAGCAAAACATTTGGAAAACTAGAAAACTTCCTTGGCCTTGCTAGAGAATTAGATATCCAAATAGAAGAAGCTCAAAGAACATCTGGGAGCTTCACTGCAAAAAGGACATCGCCAAGGTATACAGCCATCAGGCTATCTAAAGTTAATGTAGAAAAGAATTCCAAGAGCATTGAGACTAAAGCATCCGCTAACCTATAAGATTAACAGCAGACTTCTCAGCAGAAACCTTACAAGCCAAAAGGGATTGAGGTCATATTTTCAACCTCCTTAAACAGAACAACTGTCGGCTAAGAATTTTTTATGTCACAAAACTAAGTTTCATAAATCAAGGGGAAATAAAGTATTTTTCAGACAAGCAAATGCTGAGGGAATTGTCACTACCAGACAAGCCCTCCAAGAAATGCTAAAAAAGAGTTCTAAATCCTGAAATAAAAGGTCAATATGTGCCAGAATAGAACCTCTTGAAGCCATAAAACCCACAGAGCCTATATAACAAAAACACAATGAAGAAAATAAAGTACCTAGGTAACAATCCACATGATGACTGAAGCAATACCTCACATCTCAATATTAATATTGAACATAAATGGCCCACTTAAAAGATACAGATTGGCAGAATAGATAAAAATCATAAACCAAATATCTATTGTTTTTAAGAGACTCACCTAACATGTAAGGATTCACATAAACTCAAAGTAAAGGGATGGAAAAAGATATCCCATGCAAATGGAAGCCAAAAGCAAGCAGTAGTAACTATTCTTATATCAGATAAAACAGACTTTAAAAAAGTAACAATAAAAAATAGACGAAGAAAGTCATTGTATATGACAGAAGGATCAATCCAAAAAGAAGATATTACAACCTTAAATGTATGCACACCTAACTCTGAACCTGCCAAATGCATAAAACAATTACTCCTAGATTTAAGAAATGAGATAAAAAGCAACACAATAATACTAGGGGACTTCAACAGTCCACTGACAACTCTAGACAGATCATCAAGTCAAAAAGCCAACAAAGCAATAATAGACTTAAACTATACTCCAGAACAAATGAACCTAACAGATATTTACAATTCTACCCAAGACCTGCAGAATATACATTTTTCTTATCAGCATGTGTAGCATTTCTCAAGATAAACTATATGATAGGCCAGAAAACAAGTTTAATGATTTTTTAAAACTCAAAATCACATCAGGTATGTTTTCAGACCACAGTGAATAAAACTATAAATCATCTTTAAAAGGAACCTTCAAAACTATACAAATACATACAAATACAGGCTTAACAATAAAATGAAGATTAAAATTTAAAAATTATTTGAAATAAGTGATAATAGCAACATAAATTATCAATAACCCAGGGATACAGCAAAAGCAGTGCTAAGAGGAAAGTTTACAGTGCTAAATGCCTACATCAAAAAGCCTGAAAAATCACAAATTGACAACCTAACATCACACCTTAAGGAACTAGAGAAACAAGAACAAACGAAACCCAAAGCTAGCAGAAGAAAAGAAACAACAAAGATCAGAGAACTGAACGAAATTAAAACAAAAAAATACAAAAGATCAATGAAAGAAAAAATTGATTCTTTGAAAAGATAAACAAAATTGATAGAGCATTAGCTAGATTAACCAAGAAGAGAGAAGATTTAAATAAGCTCAATTAGAAATAAAAATGGAGACATTATAACCAAAACCATAGAAATACAAGAGATCATTCGTGACTAGTATGAACACCACTGTAAACACAAACTAGAAAATCTAGGGGAAATGGATAAATTTCTGAAAACATAAAACTCTTCCAGATTAAATCAGGAAGAAACAGAAACCCTGAACAGACTAATAACAATCAGTGAGATTGAATCAATAATAAAAACAATTGCCGACAAGAATAAAGCCCAGGGCCACATGGATTCACAATAGAAATCATGCCTCTGCACTCCAACCTGGGTGACAGGGTGAGACCCCATCTCACACACACAAAAAAGGAAGGAATCTAACTCACAGAATGAAAGTAAATGATATGA
The DNA here is from genome assembly GCF_001698545.2 of Rhinopithecus bieti. Classification (NCBI taxonomy): domain Eukaryota; kingdom Metazoa; phylum Chordata; class Mammalia; order Primates; family Cercopithecidae; genus Rhinopithecus; species Rhinopithecus bieti. Next base: position 637,483 of record NW_016810922.1, on the reverse strand, counting down.
TCCCAACAAGCACCTACTTTTCAAAATTAAAAGTGATAATTTTATTATGTGTGTTGATCCTAAATAAATGCAATTTGATAGTGCTATGGGGATGTGTGATTATAAAAGTACTTTGTTTTTTGAAAGATTGATGCATCCTTTGGTTTTATTATCATTGTCATTAAAATAGCAAAATAATTGAAACACTTCTCCTTTCATAGCTAAAACACCTTTCATTTTCTTGAGTGCTTTTTCCCCCTTCATTCATAATTGTTCATCATTTATTTTTCTTAGCTTAATCTTCTTTGAGGCACACATTCCATTCAACCACTAAATGGAATTAGCTTCCTACCAAATCATTTCTGTTCTCTCAATCTTGTTCTTAACAAGATATAAAATGTACATTTTTCTAGAACTCAACCTGATCATGAGATCATTTCTACTGAGGGCTCACAGGAAGATCATGGTAAAGCCCAATTAAAAGTTGATCTATGAGGTTTGTGGGGAAAGGGATTCCAAGATATGACTTCTTCCCCCTGACTTTGTTTCTCCTAGCTCATATTCCTGGGACATTTTTTACTCTAAGGGGCCTCCTCATGTTGAGGTCTTCCCCAGTTCCTAAACCAATGATAAAGGAGTAAGCAAACATTGTAGTTTCAGATTCTCCCCTTCTTTCCACTCATTAATTCCTCTTTGCAAGGTATTAGGGAATTGTCAAATGTTCCTCTCTGTCTCTAGCAACACTTTTTTCTTAAAGTCTCTTTCATTTCATCTTTGTATAGATACTTGAGATCTCTCACGATAGTTCAGCTTTTATGTTTGCATGGTGTGTGTGTGTGTGTATTTATCTGTAGTATCATAAAAAATAAATACTTGGTCTTTGATCCTCTATTCTTGGCACAAATCTCCTAAAATCTTTGGAATTTAGTGGCTTTACATCTGGATGAGATGACTTATGGTAGTGGGCAGCAGTGGGCTGCCTAGATACTTCAGGATAGGGGCTGGTCACTAGATAAACTAATCATGTAATTAGAGGGTTGTGACTTGCGACCCCACCCCCTGACCTCCAGTGTTGGGATTCACTCAGGATGGTGGCAGAAATATTAAAGGGAAATACTAGGGAAAGCTATAGGGAATAGTCACAAACCTTTCTGGAAGGCCGAAAGATTACATAGCTTGTAATTAATTGAACAGGCTGAAGGCGGCCAGTTCTTACCTTAGAGCATTATGTCAATAGGATAAATACTAGGGATAATAGAGGCTTCCCAAGTTAAGTCCGTTTACCCTACCACCATTAACTAACCTTTGAGCCAGATAGCCCTCTCGGCGGTGGGGAGGTTGACCAGGGATATTGACCCCTAATGGTATTTACTTTAGACTGCAGTACCTGAACTTCAATCCTTCGTAAAACTACTCTCTTAACCATGTTAATTATCCACAAGTGTGTTAACTCAGAGCTTCTGTTGTTAATTCAATACTAAATAAATGCCTGGAGTGCGAGCTACTGAGGGCCAGCCACAGTGACAAACCTCTTTTGGTGTGCAGGTGGTCAGACACTCAGCAGGACTGACAAAACAGAATATCTGTGTGTCAGTGTACGTTTTATTCATCTGTCATTTGAGTCAGAGTCTGCGGGCAGACCCCCGCAGCTAATGCCCTCTTGTGAGGAGCAATACCTCACTCCAGTGAAGGCAGAGGGACTAGAGACTGAAGTCCATCACCAATGGCCAATGATTTCATCAATCATGACTATGAATGAAACCTCCAAAAACAAACAAACAAAAATAAAACCCTAGTTGATGAAGTTCAGAGAGCTTCCAAGTTTGAATGCATCTGCATGCTGGAAGGGAGATGCACCCTGACTCCATGAGGGCAGTGGCTCCTGTGCAGGGACTCTTCCAGATCCTGCCCTATGTACCACTGTATCTGGCTTTTCATGTGTCTCCTTTACAATAAACTGGTGACCAGCCCCTATCTGGAAGTACCTAGGCAGCCCACTACTGCCCACTACCATGAGTCACCTTATTCGGACACAAAGCCCGTAATAGTAAGTAGAGTGCTTTTCTGAGTCCTGAGAGCTGTTCTAGCAAATAATTGAACCTGAGAGAGGGTGGGAAGCCCCAAACTTGTTGTTAACTGGGCAAGAGTTCAAGTCACCTGAGAACCCCACTCGCAGCTGGCATCTAAATTGAAAGTGATCTTGTGGACTAAGTCCTTTAACTTGTGGGATCTGACACTAACTCCAGGTAGATAGTATCAGAATAGGATCGAATTTTGGGGCACCCAGTTAGTGTCAGAGAGTTGGAGAACTGATGTGGGGAAATGATACATATGCAGTGCTGGGGAAAACAAACAAACAAACTATACACCATCCTTTTATTTTCAACCTGTTTTTAGATTGGAATCTAAAGTATTTCTTATAGACAGCAAATAGTTGGATCTTCTTTTTCTGCCAGTCTGACAATCTCTACCTTTTGATTGGATGGTTTCATTCCTTCACATTTAATATTATTATTGATATAGTTGGACTTGAATCCCATTTTGCTCTTTAGTCTCATGTCTTTTTTGTTTCTCTATTTTAATTTATTCTTTTGTATTAAGTGGATAATCTTTTCTGGTGTATTATTTTAATTTCTTTAATGACTTTTAGATTATATTTTTGAGTTATTTTATTAGCAGTCACTAGAGGAATTACAATGTATACCTTAATTTATTAGATTCTACTTTAGATTATTACCATCCTCGTCTTTTCTTTCTCTGGATTTGAGTTACCATATGATGCCATTTTCTTACTCCAGTATAGTTTTTTCTCTCCTTGTGTCAAATATATTGTCAAATATATTATGCCTCTATATGTTATAGGCCCAACAATATAATTTCATAGATCTTGTGAAATTATATTGCAACTTTTAAATCAGTTGGAGAAAAAAAGAAGAAATATGTAATTATACTTTTTTTATAGCTACCTATACAATTGCATTTAACAGTCCTTGAGTTTTCATGTGAATTCAAATTACTCTCCAGTTTAATTTTCTTTCAGCCTCAAAACTTCCTCATAGGTCTTGGAAGTATTTCTGCTATAAATAAATTTTCTCTGTTTCTGTTAATCTGGGGATTTTTTTCATTTTTAAAAAGATAGTTTTGTGTTTTGTTTTGTTTTTGTCTTTTTTTTTTCCTTCAGCACATTGAATATGTTACCCCGTTCTCTTCTGAAATTCACTGTTTCTGACAAAAAGTCAGCTGTTAATCTTACTAGAAGTCACTTGTATGTGATAAGTCATTTTTCTTTTGCTACTTTTAAGATTATCTCTTTCTCTTTGTTTCACTACAATGTGTTGGAATGTGAATCTCTTTGTGTTTATCCTTCTTGAGGTTCATTGAGCTTCTTATAGGGTAGTTTAAAGTTTTTCATTAGATTTGGAAAGTTTCCAGCCATTACTTCTTTGAATACAGATGCTCCTAAACTTACAATTGGGTTTCATCCTGATAAACCTATTGTAAGTTGAAAATCTAGGTTGAAAATGCACTTAATACACCTAACTGAACATCATAGCTTAGCGTCATCTACCTTAAAGATGCTTGGAACATTTACATTAGCCTACAGTTGCACAAAATCATCTAACACAAAGTTTATATTATAATGAAGTTGTTATAAAGAATTTAAAAAATCAAAGTACAATTTCTACTGAATGTGTATTGCTTTCTCTACGTTGCAAAGTCAAAAAGTTGTTAAGTTAAACCATAGTATATTGAGGACTGCCTGCTTTTTTTTTTTTTTTTTTTTTGCTTCTTCTCTCTCTTCTCCTTTTGGCACTCCCATTACACACATTTTGGTGCACTTAAGGCTGTTCTACATTTCTCTGAGACCATTCATTTTTCTTCATTATTTTCTATTCTTCAAATGGTGTGGTCTCTACTGAGCTGTCTTTAAGTCTGCTGATTCTTTCTTCTGCCAGAAAAAAGTACCCATTTGAATCCTTCTAGTGGATTCCCATAGAAGTAGCTCTTGGCATTTCTTTCGGGTAATTCATTTTTCAAAACCCACCAATTCCATTCTGCCTTCCAGAGATGATGCAAGCCTTACCCCCAATTACTCACTCTTGGGGAATTTCTAGACCTTGCCTCTGCCAACTTTCATGGCAGATTGGTCAGTATTATCAGATATCAGATTCTTGCTACAATCCTTTATTCTCTGCAAGGCAACTATCATCACTCTTGTTTTAAATAAATGAGTGTTGGGGTTTGGTGCCCCTGTAAGAGGAATGCTGCCGCAAATGAGAATTTTTTTTTTTTTTTTTTTTGAGATGGAGTCTCCCTCTGTTGCCAGATTGGAGTGCAATGGCGCAATCTCGGCTCACTGCAATCTCCACCTCCCGGGTTCAATCAATTCTCCTGCCTCCTCCTGAGTAGCTGGGACTACAGGCGCATGGCACCACACCCAGCTAATTTTTTGTATTTTAGTAGAGACAGGGTTTCACCATGTGAAAATGTAAAGCCAGAATTGAGTAGTAATTTGTCCAGAAATTGAAAGACTAGAACGCTGGTCTCTGGAATTTGAACCAGAGCAGTTATTGCATATAAGAATCACCTGAGACTTATTTAAAAGATGTGATGATTATCCAAACCTATAGTGAACATGCAACAAAGAGTTATTTGACTTATTAATGAGGAAATCAGCTGGATAGCAATGGCAATTCAAGGGAGTAACGGAGAGACCAACATCCATAGTAAATGAAAGAAAGTGCTGGAATAAGAATGCCAAAGTATTTATAAAGGGGGCAAATATCCTGTAGCGTTGTAAAATTTAACATCTGTAATTACCTTTTCTATAGCAATTATTTGGACATCTGTCATCCAAAAATAATTTTAAATACATTAATCTCCTACAAGTTACTATCTAATTTCATGGAATCTGGGTCTGAATCAATAGTAAATAGAAAGTCAAACAAAGAAACAGTCCTAGAAAATTAGATAAACCTTGGATGGACCTGCTAGACAGTGCTTCCTCATGAAAAGACGTGTAGTCATCATTTCGTGTTATTTCTAACTTTTGGATTTTTTAAAAAATACACATAAAGTGTTTAGCCCAGATCCTGCCACATAACAAATACTTGACATATTATAGCATCTTTGTTATTGCTATCTTTGTAATCCTGGCTCAGTCACAGCTAGCTGGGTGATCTTAGTCAGTGTACTCTCTTTGTTTTCCTTTTCTCATCTGTAAAATGGAGATAATGATGGTTTCTATCTTACACAGCTATTATGAAGATTAAGGATTTTGTATACACAAAGCACTTAGTATCTGGCACAGAATAATCACAAAATAAGTAAAAGTGAATGCTGTCATTCTTCACAGCATTTGGTGTCTCGCTACAGTTGACATTTTTACAATATAAGGAAATGAAGCGTTGGGAGGGAACCATTGCTGCCATGGCAAGAGGGTGTGTACAGCTAGCCAATGGATGCCCAAAGAACTTTTGCAGCTTGTACTCAAACTGAAGAGCAAGCTATTTATAGCTGGGCTCCGAAACTAGCTCAGGGTTGCCTCAGATATTTTTAAAATGGACATATTCCAGGGTTCTGAAAGCAAAGATAAATTTTATACTCTTGTTTGTCTGCTTTTTGCCTTCATCCTGACACAGTAATAACATGGAACACACTTTCACAGATTACTACAAGAACTGCCTGAGGTTTTTCAACCAAATCCAGGCTTATCGTGTCCATGACATATTTCCCTGGGGATGAAAATGTTAACTATTTTGTACTAAGAGCAGCTTCCTCAACATGTTTGACTGCCTTATTTGATGTGGAAATAGAAAGCAAACGTCATTGCCAACCAACCTCTCCATATAATCATAGCACAAATAGCCAACAAGATATTGCTATTTTCATAATCCCATTTTCTCCTGCATACAAGGAACATCTAAAATGTGTGTAGAGAAAATTAATAACTATCTTTCCAGCAATGTTCTCTTGGCATTGGTATATTGGGAAACACATTTTAGATCAATGGCCAGTTTATACTGGCATTAATAAGACATCATTTTGAGCTTTGTAGAAATCTCTTTTCAATGACTCATTATATGAAGGACATGGAAGATAATTATAAAGACTCAAAACTCAGAGACAGCCCAGTAATTTTTTTCAAAACACAATTAATATTGGTGAAAACAGGTTTGATGACAATTCCGGTAGAGACAAATTACTGGGCAGCAATCTGGGTTCGTGACCTTTTCTTCTCAGGCTGTGTCTCCTAAGTTGAGAACGCAGCTTCTACGAAACCAGAGAACTTAGCACACTGTCACAGAAGGTGTGCGTTTTCTTTATTAGGTATATTTCAAGAATGAGATGGGCTATAATGTGTCACCTGTATAAATAGGTGATTAGTGTTGAAAGGCTTTCTTGACCTTTCTCAGAAGTGAATCATCTTTCCCTATTTATTTATTCAGCTATTCATTTATTTATTTCTCCTTTAATGATGGAAGTAATAAATGTATTACCAATTGCAGATAATGCATATGTCATTTTAAAAAGCACAAAGGAATAGACAAAAATTCTCCATAATTTGTAGGTAGCAGTAATCCTACCTACACATTTTGTTTTGTGTACTTCTAGTATCTTTTCATAATTTACAGATAGGGATAAGATAGAGGAAGTAGGGGGAGACAGAGAGATCATACATATGGTTTGTAACTTGCCTGGCAGATAAGGGCTTGTCTGAGTTACTTAAGTGTGCATAAGAAATTACCTCAAAATTTAGTGGCCTTAAAAACAACAACATTGATTTCGCTCACAGATCTGCAATCTGAGCAGGGCTTGATGGGGGCAGCTTATGTTTGTTCCACTTCATGACCGGTGAGGTGGCTCAAGAGCTGGGGCTGCGTTATCTGAGGGCTCTCTCACTTGCCTGCCTGATACCTAGGCTGGCAGACCCAAACAGCTGGGGCTGGAACAAATGTGCTGCCTCAGGCATCCTTTGCTCTCTGTGTAGCCTCTTCTCATGATGTATCCAGTGTGGAAGCTTCAGAAGATCCAGACTTCTTATATGTGAACTTAAGGTTCCCAAGGCTTATGGCTGGCAAAGAGCAGGGATGGGGAGGGAGAGAGGAAACTGTATCACCTTTCATGACAGCCTTAGAAGTACACAGAGCCACTAGCCAGTCCATTTTTACAGGGGGTGGCGGAGGACGAGAATCTATCCACCTTGTTGGAGGGAGTGTCAAAGAGGTTCTGAACATTTTTTAAAACTACCAGCAACTGAATAGTTGAATAAATAAATAGGGAAGGGCAAATCACTCTGAGAAAGGTCATAAAAATCTATTAATACTGATCACCTGTTTCCACAGTGTCACATTATAGATCTATCTCATTCTTGAAATACACCCAGTAAAGAAAATGCATACCTTCTGTGTGTTCAATGAATCTTTATTGGCTGAATGAGTTTAGCAAGTCATGAATATTTTCCTACATCCATGAATATTTTACAGCATATATTTAAAGGATTGCATTGGGGATATATAATTATTTATTTAACCAATCTCTAGTTACTCATTATTTGATATTTAGATTATTAATTTTGCTGTGTAGATAATTCTGAGATTAACATCCTAGAACAGAAGTCTCTGTTTTCTTTCAATCAATTTGGACATAAAATTTCTGGAAGAAAGGGCTAATATATTTTTAAGGTTTTTGGATAGCTACTACAAAAATGCCTTAGATTTTTTATGTCCTTGTTCCCTACTGCAAAAGCATCTGCCGATTAGCCTGGTAAGCCAATATATAAACATAGGGTGGCATATCAATATAAGTCTGGAAGCAAATACATAATAAATTGTTATTGATGTTATATTACATGATAAAGTAATATTACTGATGTTTTCAGATTTTATAGGCATCCTGTTCATTTAGAGGAAAAAATGGAGGTAGAAATGGAATTCATTCAAAGAAAGAAAGCCATGAAATCCTATTTTCTTACTAGCGTTGGGCTACCAAGTTGACTCAATATTTCCAGGCAGGGTGACAACTAAAAGAGAAAATAACAAGTAATAACAGAATTGAAATGTATTTAAGGTAAGAGCAAACTGGTTGCTCACCAGAAGCATGGCTATTTTTGCTCCTAATTCTAGTGAGAAACTTCTTTGAGAAAGAACACTGTAAAAGTAATGCAGGGAATGCTTACTGGTTCTTACTTAGCCACTTGTGTCTTATCTGTAAAACTGGGGTGATAGCAAGACTTTGATAAAAACTACATGCATTAGTACATGTCAGGTGACTGGAACAATTCCTAGCACATAAATATTCTCTACATGCTAGCTGTTGCATCAAGAACTGACAGTACAGCAGCAGTTAAGAGACCAGGTCTGTAGTTAGACCACCTGGGTTCAAATCCTAGATCCACCACGTACTAGCTGGTCATTGGTGTTCATGAAATATTAGCTATGGTGATTATTAAAAGTCCTATAATAAACCTATTAACAGGTTACCCCAGGGCCACCTTGTAACAGATTCCTGATGTAAACTAGACACCACACCAAGTTTCATTTCAGTAAAATCAATTATGCAGAAGATACAACTGTGTGGCTCAGTTACAGAGCTCTCTGTAACTTTAAGAATAAAGGGGTTAAAAGTTGTAAGAATTGCCCATACATTATTTTTTCAGTCCAGCATTAAACTGAAACCCATACCTAATTTGCTTATGACCATAATACTATTATTTTTAGCTAATAAAAGTACAAATTTAACCACTGAAGGACTTCTATCATAGAACCCAAAACAAGGCTACCAAGTTTCAAAAGAGAGATTCTGGTTTTGTTTCTCAATATACTGTTGGGATGAGATTTAAATGTTTAATTATTGTTTTCTGAAACACCAATTCACAGTAGTGAATTCACCATGTCACTTTTTCTCAAGTAATGTTGATTTTAATAGCTTCAGCATTCTCCTTAATGGAAAAAAAGAAAGAGATAAAAAGGTACTATGAACCTTGTATATATCTGAAAATATTAAACATACAATATATAAATATAATATAAATAATATGTAGAATTCTGCAGCATTTTGAATAGACATAATTAAATATCTAGAATATATTAAAAGATAGACTCTACAACAACGAAGTCCCTGCCCTTATATGTCCAATAAGAGCAATTCAGTCTACACAGTTTCAGCTCTTCATCTAGGAAGCCAAAAGCATGTTCATATTCATTTGTTTTCTTGAATCATGATTCAAAGCTGATATCCAATGCAAAGGCTACTGAAAATGTAGCTGAAAAATAACTTAGAATCACAGAACCGTGTAAAACAAAATGATATTTGTTTGGATAGTGTTTCAATAATCAGTTGTGCATCTCGATCTACTAGCATTTATTTAATTTAACTCCTTTCCCCTATTAACGCTTTGCTATGGCCATTTTTAAAAATTTGCTTAATAATTTCTCTTAAAATGGAATGGTTAACAAATATATAGGATTTTATTGTCTCTTAATCTGTTTCTATTCTTTGAGATGAATTCCTTTCTATTGATCTATTTCTGAATTTCTTCAAAATTATGGCCTATGCTTAATATGCGGTGTAAATGTTTTTCTTGTTGGAACTGGAAATTGTGCTTCCCAGTCCCAGCTTTCCTCTAGCTCTGCTTTTAATTAAAGTTCAATTTTACCCTGTTGTTGGCCATATTATGAGAGGCATTATATGAAATCCAATTTGCATATACTGAAACATTAGAAGCACACCAGAGGCACTTCTTAGTTATTTAAATTCTAAAATGATTCCCTTATCCCACATCTGGTGAAATCATGTAATGTTCACTTTTCCTATCCTTTGAAATTCCCCTGTGAGCTGTTAGCATTAGATGAAATCATCCTCAAAGGCTCTTAAAAGAACTTAACTAAACATTTGTACCTCTCACATCATGCGTTCTTGTTTTATTCACATATAAAAACCACAAATTCACCTTAACAATTTAGTTTTACTTATTTATAAAAGCACAAAGGCATTATATTCATACTTAGGAAAATAAGCAAAATTGATTATTTCTTTGGAATTCTTTCTCCCACACACACATACACACACCTCTACACACACATTCTAGACCTTGTATATACTCTACTTTGGTTATGACCCCTGTGGTTTTATATAGCAGAAACCCAACACAACTAATTTAAACAAGAAAAAATTATTTAAAAATTCATATTACCCAAAAGTGCAAGTGCACATTTTTCAGACATTGATGTACCCAGGGACTTTAGCAGCAAGCAACATCATCAGGCCTTAATCTCAATCTCTCTCTCTCTCTTCCCCTCCCCTCCTACCCCACCCTCCGCCCCACCCCCTGCTTTTCTTTATTCTTACATAGGCATTTACCTACATGCACATAGAGCATTTCCCAGTAGCTTTGGCTTACAGCCTGCCATCTCAGTGACCACAGTGAAAAATATCATTTCTTCTTGCAGAGTTCCAACAACAGTCTCAGACTGTGCTGCCTTGAATTGAACTGATTTGGATCAGGTGCTCATTCCTGAACCAAACATTGTGGCCAGAGGGTGAAACCTACTCATTGAACAGTCCCAGTCCTGTGTATCCCCCAAATCCAGGAGTAAAGTCAGGCCCACCCAAAACACTTGCACAGAGAGTGGAGACAGAGATTGGTTCCCAGTAAAAAAAAAAAAAAAAAAAACAAACAAAAAAAAAAACTATTGCCAGAAAATGGTGGACTATTCCAGGAAGGTACATAAAATAAGTGTCCACGACACTTCCTGGATAGTTTGAGAAATCCAGTATCCCTCCAACCCAGATCTGATACTTGGCCTTCTCACTTAACTACTGTGCTTAAACAAACCAAACAGTCAGTAAATCAGGTCACTGAAAAACATCTGAAAACGTGTAGTGTGTTCAAATATAGAGACTTCAAGTATTTCTCTTCTCAAACAGTTGTGTTATCCCCCTATACACATAGCCCCTGATAACCAGTGCAGTAGCTTGTTATAGTCAACAGAATGATAAGAAACGCACCACCAGTAAAAAAGAGGGGTAAATAATTCAAGTTAAAATAACATTTATATCATCTATATTCCAAAAACTCGTTCAAATGATAGTAAAATAATTCTTTACACAAAAATCCCATGGCACAAAGTATCGTAGAAGAGATGACAGTAAAAATAATTTGGAAGCTGAAAACAGATGGAAAAGACCTGTGAAAGCTGAAAATCAAGTCAGCATGGAATCTGAGTCCCAGAAACAAGCCAGATGAAAGCAGAAGGGCCCAAGAGTTAGGGCATCAAGTAGAGTTCAGGTGAGTCTGAAAACAGAAGAACTAGATAGAAGGAGAGTAGATAGATATCCAGATCTGCTTCCTGATCCAGAGTAGCCTGGGACTGGCACAGCACTCAAGTATAGTCTCTGGGGAGGTTGGATGAGGGAGACTCTGTGCATGGCACAGGATGCATGCTTGAGTGTAAGGACACAATTCTGAAAACAGAATTCTGAAAAGTGGTGTTAGAGCACATACCTGAAAAGTGAGTCCCAAGCCCTCTTTCCCTCCCAGGAGTCTGAGAATTCCAAATTTGAGTATGGCTTTCCAAGTGATTACAAAGGTGTAGATCTCCTGGTAGAAGGATAGAACATACTTTATGTAAAAGTTGTGATTTGATTTATCATTTTTGTGTTTTTGTTTATCATTCTTGGCTCTCTACAAGAACACCAACTTCGTAAGTGATTCCATGTGCTGTCATTGGCATCACCTTCCACAGCTTCAGAAGGTAGGACTGAAGAGGGTCCCATGGAGCCGTGTGCTCATGGCAGGACCTCTCAGCCTTGCACCTTAGTGACTAGAGAAGATCAAGACCAGAATCTCAGCCTTCAGGTTCAATATACCTTTAAATGGCCAATCATATTCTGTCCCCTAGCCCTAAATCACCACTGTGACCTCTGGAATATAGGGTCAGACACAAACTCAAGCACTGGCAAAATCCCTACATCCTCGTTTTCTTTTCTAGAAATTCCCTTCACTTATGGTCCTCAAAGAGACATGGCTTCTCCTGAAACTACAGTTTTCTGTGTTCCCTATTCAAGTGATGTCTGTTTATCTCCTAATCCCACACACCAGAGGGCCTGGAAGAAAGGAAGGCTATCCCTCTGCTCCTCATTGCCATCTCCATTTCCATCCATCCCTCCTCCCTCACCCCGCTCAGTTCTTCTGAAGCTCAGGTATTCACAGTTTATTATCCACCTCTGTTTATTAGATTCTTCTCCATCTCTGGGTCACTTCTCATACCATGAAGATTTTAGCCCCTAGCTTATGGTCACTTTCTCCAACTCTACCCCAGTCATAACACTTCATTATTTCAATTTGTACCTAATCTAGCCCATCCTCTGGCTGCTCAGGTCCTTGAGCTCCTCCCCTCCAGTGATCCTTTCCTCAGCTCACCCACCCTCAGAATCCTTCTTTATTCCCTTGCATCCATGCTCAGCTCTCCCACATTGTCATATTCTCTTAGCCAAACACCAGCTCTGCCCGCTCCCCTGCTCCCCCCCACACACCTGTGCAGCTGAAGGTGGTTGGAAAAACATCAGGCCACCATGCTGACTGGTCTTACTCTAAGTTTGTGCTCAGTGACTCCACCTTGGCCTTTAGGACTGATCTCTAGCATCATAACACTTCCTTGTTTTGTTTTCAGTCCCATTTTTCTAGATTAATATTTCATATCTTCTTCTTTCTCCTCAAACCTCCAACATTTCCATGCCCATTCCCATCCTTCTCCTCAAATGATGCCCTTCCTTCTTATTTCATCAAGTCAATAGACACAATCAGAAGAGAGGATCTATGCACTACTACCACCAAATTTCCTAACCTCCTTGCATCTGTATCTTCATACTCTGCCTTTATTACCATTAAAAATGGACGAGTGGGCCAGGCATGGTGGCTCACTCCTGTAATCCCAGCACTTTGGGAGGCCGAGGTGGGCTGATCACTTGAGGTCAGGAGTTCAAGACCCAGCCTGGCCAACATGGCGAAAACCCCATCTCTACTAAAAATACAAAAATTAGCCAGGCGTGGTAATGCACATCTGTAGTCCCAGCTACTTGGGAGGCTGAGGCAGGAGAATCACTTGAACCCAGAAGGCAGAGGCTGCAGTGAGACGAGATTGTGCCACTGCACTCCAGCCTGGGCGACAAGAACCCGACTCTGCCTCAAAAAGAAAAAAAAAAAATGTATGAGTGGGCCCAGCTCCAATCTAAGGCCAACTCCGTCAACACTTACTGGATTCCACACGTCCCCCACCCAAACCTACTCAAGAACAAGGGGTCCAGCAATTGTCTTGTCCCTATACTGAATTATCCATTTTCCCCTCTCAACTAGATTATCCCTATTGGCACTCCCATTAAAAAAGGAGGAGAAGGGTTGGGTGCTGTGGCCCACGCCTGTAATCCCAGCACTTTGGAAGGCCGAGGTGGACAGTTTCCTTAAGACCAGAAGTTTGAGATCAGCCTGGCCAACATGGTGAAACCCTGTCTCCACTAAAAATACAAAAATAGCCAGGTGTGGCAGTGCATACCTGTAGTCCCAGCTACTAGGGAGGCTGAGGCACAAGAATCGCCTGAACTCCAGAGGCGGAGGTTGCAGTGAGTGGAGATCACACCACTGCACTCCAGCACTGGCAACAGAGTGAGACTCTGTCTCAAAACAAAAAAGGCGAGGGGGAGGGGAGAAGGAGGAAGAAACAAGGAGGAAGAGAAGGAAAAGGAGACACCGTTCAATCCATATCCATCCAGCTCTCACTGTATCATTCTGCCACCCTTTCAGCAAAAGCCTCAAAAGATTATCCAACTGTTTGTATCAAATTTTGCCTTCATTCCTTCTTGAATCCACAGCAGTTAGACTTCGGCCCTTGTCAATCAGAACAGATTTTTCTCTTGTCAGTGCAATGATTAATCCTCAGTCCTCATTTTATTCAGTCTGGCAGCAGAATTTGATAGTTATTCAGTCCCTTTCTCCTAAAACACTCCCTTCTCTTGGTTTCCAAGATACCATTCTCAGTTTTCCTTATACCTTGCTGAGCATTTCTCATCTGCCTTCTGGGCTGGTTCCTCTTCTCCTTCCCAGTCTCTGATTTGGGATGGACATTAGGACATTCCTTAGCATGCAGTCCTTCTGCAAGTCTTCTGCTTCCTTGTTCTTGCTGTGTATGTTAAATATAACCCTTGAAAAAGATATGTGGTTACCACTCAATACTAAAAATTATACATTTATATGCTTACCAAATAAAACAGTGGAAAACAATATAATGAGGTACATGGTCATACTTAAAAGGCTCTAATCAAACCAGAGACTGGTAGGAGGTCATTTTAAGAAGTCCTCTGGATTCTGATACTAGGTACTTTTAAAACCATGATTACAGCAAACTCATTAAATGTCATTTTATTTTATAATCTTTTCTAAAATGTTTATTTCTAGAAAGTTCATATTGGTTACACTGTGCTGCAGAGAAAACTCAAAATAGCCTGTTTGCTCCAGTTTTTGGATTTCAAATAAGATTCTTACCCACAAAACGAGAGTCACTAAGACTATATTTCATTAATTAAATTTGAAAATAATATTCTCTCTTTTTAAAGACAGTTTTAAAAGCCTTAATAGACCTGTTCACAAACCATTTTAAGGATCAGCCTCAGCAATACACGTCTGGTTCATTTGGGCATGGAGTCTTTGAGATGACAGACCAGGGTTCCCCTGTGGCTTTACGCAAATGGGAGCCCTAGAACCTTCCTGAACTTTCTGACTCTAACCATCCCTTTATTGGATAGTTTTCTGATGGAATGTCATTAGTAATCATAGCTGTGCTGTATTTAGATTTCATCCACTGTCATCTGTTGTGATTACCTTCATTTGGAGTAATACAAACTTTTCAACAATTTGTTCAAAAATAAAATGTATTGCAAATCAATGCCAGATGAAACTAATGATCAATCTGTGCCAAAGGTCAAAGCTATTCATTGTCACCCATTGTGTGCAAAATTTGGCCTTTATACTCACTTTTTCTTTTTTCAATGTCTCTTACTTTAATACATTAATATGAAATTGATGTTCCAACTGTTTGCTTTTACTGACACTTTGAAGTTTAGACTCCAAATATTAATCTATTAAAGAGAACTGGCAGAAAGTGTTGGTTTATTTGTATTTTTATTTTCCTCAGTGGAAGGTATAGAAGTTGAAAAGAAGATTAAGGAGGAGGTGGGGTTTCTATTTGGCCTAAACCAAAAATAAAAAAATTAAAATTAAAATATTATTTATAAAGATGTAATGCTTCAAAAAATACTTAAGCTTCTCACTAATACTGCATCTTACCATAGAATAACTACTAATGGTCACATGTGATATGGTTTGCTTTTAAAGTACTTTTTAAATTATTTACCTTTAATAACTCTATTAATATGTTACAGTTGAGTTATTATGCACATTTTTACCAAGAGAAATTGTTCTATATTTCAATGCGTTATATAGAAGTTCTGTTATTTTAATTACTTGGGCACTTGTTAATTATACTAGAGAAAACTATTTTTAAGAATCTATTTGTGGCCAGGCACGGTGGCTCACGCCTATAATCCCAACACTTTGGGAAGTCAAGGTGGATAGATCACGAGGTCAAGAGATCAAGACCATCCTGGCCAACATGGTTAAACCCCATCTCTACTAAAAATACAAAGATTAGCTGGGCGTGGTGGCATGTGCCTGTAGTCCCAGCTACTTGGGAGGCTGAGGCAGGAGAATCGCTTGTACTCAGGAGATGGAGATTGAAGTGAGCCGAGATTGTGCCACTGCACTCCAGCCTGGCGACAGAGCGAGACTCTGTCCGAAAAAAAAAAAAATTCTACTTGTAAATTACCACTACAAACTAATCCCTGTGGTGTTTGAGTAAAATTATCACTTGGCAGAAGTTAACATTTAATAATCTTATGTGATATGCTTTTATGTCACTTTTGTTTTGCTGCCCAGATTTGACAATATGCTTTTGCTAATAATATTTTATTTTATTTTATTTTGCCAAGAGATAATTAATCTCTACTTTTAAAAATGTATTTTGAAAACATTTATTTTACACAATAATTTTATATGCACCAAACTTTTTATCAATAGAAGGCTATTGTTTGGATATTTTCAAAACTTCTGAGAGAAAATAATTTTCAATCCACAATTCTATAAGAAGCCAAACTCTCAAACAATTGTGAGGGTAGAAGTAAGACATTTTCAAACATGCAGACTCTTAAAATGTCTATTACCCATGCAGCCTTCCTTTGGACATTTTCAGAAAATATATTCTAATAAAATGAATGTGCAAACCAAGACAGAGGGAGGCATAAGTCCATCAAGCAGGGGATCCAATCACAGGAAGAAAGGACTCCAGGGGTGATGATAAAAGCCAATCCAGGGACAACAGGCACAGAGAACAGTCACAAGGACAGAAGTCTTCAGGAGCCGTTCTCCAAGAAATAATGCTGGTGATGGAGAGCAGAACATTTTCAGATATATATACACACACACACACACATATATGTATATATATGTGTATATACGTATATGTATATACACATATATGTGTGTGTATGTATATCTGGAGGAGAGTTGGAGGATAAATTTTTAAAAAACACCAAATATTATTTCGGGTTGTCATTTTAGGACACCAAAAACAAATTAGATTATTAGATCCAAAAGAAACAAAGTTATATAAAATAAATCTATTCATAGTACACTATGTGATCTAACTACAAATAAAATTTACACAGGGATAACAATGTAAGCAGTGAAAGTTGAGCTAGCCAAATATTATTATTTAAATATGTTAGAAAAATGGAGGAAGGAAAATTGTGTGAGTGTGTGTACATGCTTGCATAGATATCTGCAATATCTTAGGCCTTTATGGGAGGTAACAAAGAGAACTGTACCCTCACTTTCTTTCAGTGGTACATCAGTGGATAAGAGCTAACACGGCAAAAGCCAACAAGAGCAAAATAATCATGTTATTTAGAAATAATGGCAGTTAACTCCAAAAGAAATAGTTACAAAAGTTGAAAGTGGTCGCTTACGTGAAGCAGAAATGAGATGTGTGAGTGCTATACTTTTACAGTAAACAAAATGAAACTGTTTATGAAAATATGTACAATTTCTATTTAAAAAATACAACTTTCTTAAAGGAGAGAAATATAAGAAAAAATACATTCAGAACTCACTTCTCCTCACTATTTAGTATTCAGCTGTACACAGGAGAGAGAAATCTTACAAAAGGGGTTCAAAATATCTTGAATATGTAAGTCTTTAGGAAGTGGTAATGAAGTTTTGTGGATGATCATCAATGACTCTCTTCAGAATCAAATGTAGATTAAGGTGTCTTTCCAAAAAAAATGGATTCAGAATTCCACAGTGTTCCACAGACTTCCCAAAACCCATTCACAGATGCTTTGGACATCCACATATCATAATTTAAAAGCCCTTGTTTTGGAGAAGATAATAAATATGCAGACATAATGTGAAAACCTTGAAGTGGACCACCTGAAAAGGGTTTCTTTACTCACCTGAGTGAGGTTCATAAAGCTGGCTGTGATCATGTGGCAAGGGGATGAGCCATGACGTCTTTTGCAACAAGTCTACTCTTCCCAGTAGATCTCAAATAAAGCCAGATTCTGAGCCTCTGAAATTATTTCCTGCTCTCAGTATTAAGACCAGAGGGCAGTGTTTCCCTCAAGTATTAAATAGATCTCCATGCCAAGAGTTAAAGGCAAACATTGGAAACTTAATGCTACGGGGTCTCCACAATTTTTCTCTCCATTGGCAACACATTGTTTAGTTAAAAAATGTAGGTCCACAGTTTCATCTTCTGGACCCAATTTGGCCATAAAAGATTAAAGAAACCAAAACCAGATTTTTTTTACATTAAAAATGATGAAGGTCTCATGGAATTTGGTGTATGAATGTTTGCAGTTAACATAGAAAGTCTTCAAAACACTACTGAGGCAAACCAGAATTGGCCAGGAGAACATATTTTCCAGATTTTGAGTCATTTGTGGGGGTCCATTTTGGGGTTTTTGAGACATATTATAAAAGACATGCAAAGAAAAGAACTATATTAAGAAGCATTAGGTAAAGTGCTGGTTTGGAGTGACTTTGAACCAGTGAGCTTTCACAGTTGTACAATGACTATCTGTTGAGTAAGACTTTATACCAATCACTCCCTCCATTAATCTGTAATTCATATACAGCCTGCTGCCAGATTAAGGCATGCCAAATAACATTAGTTACAAAAGCAGAAGAAAATTTGTCTCTCTTTTGTTACACTGGCAGCCCTCCCTATCTTAAAGAAAAAAAAATTAAGATTTTGCCAGACACATAAAAGAAAAGAAACTTCATTTATTTTTCAGCCTTTTAAGAACTGGTCAATTACAAAGCTATCCTTCTTCCAAATTATTTTTTTAAATATAAAAGCTACGAAAGTACCAATTTTCCATATTTGGGCCTGTATTCAACTGAATTTCACTACAACCCCCTTAGTTCCTTGACTATTTCCAAAAAAGGCCCTTGTGAACAGGAATATTTAATGAAATTATTTTTCACTACCAGTTTAGAGGCTTCCCACACTAAACAAAACAAAAAAAGAATCCCAATGAAATTTAATAAGAATTAAGAATAAACTGACAAATTATATACTGATTAATCACATGTAATGAAATTGTAGGGATATAATTTTTTAAAAAACCAAGCCAAAATCTTTACCACTTAAGAGGCGCCTCCTCTAATAGCAGTGCAGAAGAGAGGGCTTTTAACCAGTCTCCATAACTGTACTCACTATGCCCTTCAGAATTATGGGCTAATACCCAGTCATTCCATCTCTCTGGCCCACCTCTCCAGCCCACTTCCCTGTAATCAGAGGCCAAACTGCTTTGGATATACATTTTAAATTCTATCAGCTACCTTTTAACTAATCTACCTCAGTACCCAGAATAGGAAAATTTGCAAGTAGGTATTTAACGGTACTTTTAAATAGTGGGGAATGGTGACAGGAACAATAGATGAACTCTTTATAACTCAGAAGCTCTGTTTTCACTGAAGTCATTAGTGCCCCCTAACAACTAAAGCTTTTCCCCTGCTTTCTTATTTACAGGTTGCTAACTGTAAGGTGGATAAGGACTGTCAAACTTTTTAGAGTTAGAACTCTCTCCGGCATGGCATGATCAAGAACACAAATTCATTTTAACTCTGTAACCCCAATGCTTTAGTGTCTTGCCTAATTCCTCTTTACTTCAAATATTTGAAAGATTGCTTTGTGCTTCTGGATCCATCCACAGACACTTGGAACAAGTCAAAAACCCAGTCTACATTTCTCGTTTTTCCAAAGTCTCCCCTTGATCATCCTCCAAGAGTACAGCTGAAGCTCTTGGTTGCCTACACTAAAGCCATTGCTCTTGCTGTCCCTGATTTCATCTAGATAACCTGCTCCCTCAAAAAGCTGCAAATGTCACCAATGTATCACACCAATCCCATTCAGCTTGCTATTGACTGGTTTAGGAATAGTCCTGGCTGCAACTTTGGACACTCACTCATCAAGAAAGGTCTGGTAGAGGTTACATAGGAAAGACATGCCCTTAAAAACAAAGAAGGATTGGAAAGCCACCTACTGGGTTTTATGTTCACTATTTGTGTGATAGGTTCACTAAAAGCCCCAATCTCAGCATCATGCAAAATATCCATGTAATGAACCTGGGCACGTACCTCCTGAATCTAAAATGTTTTTAAAAGACACACACTTTCTCTGGGGACATTGTTAAGTCTGGGGATGATGCCTGGGATTGCTGCAGCCTCTCATTACCAGCCCAGATCCGGATAAAGCCAATACTCAGAGGCTGACTGGGCCAAGGAATCGCAGAGAAGGACAGAGTCTGACACATTGTGCCTAGAACCTGCTCTGCTTCAAGATATCTGACAGTGTGAAATAATGAATCCCCTTATTGTCCAAGATAGTTTGGGCTGAATTTTCTAAGACTTTTTGCAGACAGAGGGTAAATCCCTAAGACCTTTACCCAGCAGATATTTCCGTTTGTTCTCTGCTCTGTTCCTTGTTAGTATTCTCACAATCCCCATCCCAGAGTACCAATAAGCAGTGAAATAAACCAAAGGGGAAAGGCCCGTAGTCCAGAACACTCATAAAATTTCCAATAATGTCATCTGAAAGAGGCCAGATTTCTTGAAACATCTCAAGATATATCTTCAGAAAATTCTTGGAAACTAAGTTACAGTAATTACTAATGAAACAGAGTAGCACCCCTACAGAGTGAGTACAGAGTGAACTTATGGGCAATAACCAGTTGATCAATTATTGTCATTTGTGTTGGAGGGTTTAAAGAAAAAAGTGACAATTTATAAACAAACAAACAAACAAACAAACAAAAAGAACTCTTCCTAAATCATAGAGATAAGGATAAAGTAGGGGGGTATAAATTGAAAAAGAAAAGGAATTATAACACAAAGATAATTCTCCCCAATCAAGGGACCTTAATGTAGTTTTCTTGAGATACTTCACTTCTAAGTCAATCATATGTTAAAATCACCAATACATAAGCGTAATAAACAGCTTTCTTACCAGCAGTATGTTCTCAGCATTAAAGTCTACAATTCATATGCCTGTAAGTGGACTACTGCACATTGTAGGGGTTGTCTCCAGAGGGCTAGGTTTCCTCAACTTATATTAAAACAAGGTTTCTAACATGAACTACATACACAGTAGGGGGCCAGCAGTCAGAGGCAGTGCTGGGTTGCCATGGGCTTTGGCTCATTGCTAGAATAACCCTCAACACAAGTTAGGAGTAGAGGATAGTGATCCCACCAGCTCCATACACTTTGCTTGGAACATCTGAGGGGATGTTATTCTGCTCCCTCCTTTCTTTCCAACAGACAAAATTGACTCTTCAGATGGAACTGACAGAAAGTGAATGACCGAGTCTAATGTGGTAAGGAGCTGTAAAAAGATTACTAATGGCTTTTGGTGGAAAAACAATTACGCTGAATTACAAACACATCTGCCACACACTCAGCAAACTATCAGAGAAGCCACATTTTCCTCACATTTTACTTCTTGGACCGTTTTCAATTTTCAAATAGAAGATAGCTCTCTAGTTATTGCTAACATCCATTTTCTTTAAATAAATTCAGAATAAAACTTAGAAAGCCTGATACTATTTCCTAAAGAACTTGCTTTTATCCCCTCCATTTGCCTAACAGGAAATAAAAATAACACCCTCTATTTCTATAGTGCTTTACAATTTCAAAATTCTTTTATGGGCATTCATTTGATAAAGAACATTCATTAATCCATTTGCATTAATTCATCTGGTAAAGAACAATAAACTTATTCTCTTTGTAGCTCTGCTTAGAGTAAGTCCATAAAGATATAAGAGTGTGCACTCATGCCTGTTGCCTCATTCATTCAATAAATATTGATGGCCTAATCTGAGTCAGGCACAGTTCTAAACTCTGAGAATACAACAGTGGGAAAAAGAAACAGACAAAATCCTGTCCGCATGGTGCTTTCATCCTCAGGAACACAATAGAATTGCTTGACATGTATCAATTTAGTCATGGGTCCATTAATACCAAATAGCTTAGTTTTTCTGTACTGTGTTAAGTAGGGAAGGAGGTTTAAATAATTATTATAAGCAGGAAGACCAAAAACTAATAAATTGAGGTAGGTTAGTGCACAATAGTATGGGGAAAATTTATTAATTTATCATAAGAAAAAAACACTCCTTTGAAGTATTTCTCAAGTAAAAGAATGGATCTTTCCATTTACCATAAATCCAGCACAAAATAATGAACAGCATGGTACTTCTCACATCCATCACTCACGGATTCATTATGAGTGGAGCATATTACATTCGTTTTCACTTGAATCCTTGCATCAACTCTCAGGAGATAGTAAAATTATCCGAATTTTCCAGATTAAAACACACACACACACACACAACTCAGAGAAGTAAGGTAATGAGCCCACAGTCACAAGTTTTTGGCCTCTGTGGTATCAGACCCAGATTTTTCCACTTGATCTTTCTATTCCCAAGGACCCATGACTCACATGAAGTTAAACTTCTCATTTTGAAGAGATTCCAGGACGAATGCCTTTTCCATTAAACTTCCAAAACGTGTTTTCTGTGTATCTCCTGTGACATTTATCATCCCATTCGTCTATTAGGTTTATTGCATTCTTGTCCTTCACCTTCCTTTGGACTAGAAGGATTTTATGGTCATGCAGTCTGATTGGTTAAACGAATATGTGACTGTGTTTGCTTGTTTGTTTATTAAATAGAACAGTGGATTCTACTACGCAGTTCCTCTCATCAAAGGGGAACTGAAATTGCCCATGCAATAGATTATCAGAGCAGAACCTTCAGTGGAGCAGGTCTTTCAGGAAGACCCGTCAACAATATTATTATTGAGTACCCACTGCACATCAGGTACAGTTTTGGATATTTTCCATGTATTACACGGCAGAAGGTCAGCTTTGGGGATTGGTATGTGTAGCAGTCAACCACATGAGTTCTGGAACTAGATCACCTTGGTTTGATGACCAGCTCTGACACCTGCTAGCTGAGTGGCTTTTGGCAAGTATGTAACCTTTCTGTGCCTCAGTTACCTTTTTTCATTAAGTGTATTGTGAAGCTTCAGTAAATTAATTAATATGACATGCTTAAAACAGTGCCTGGTTTCATTCTTCTACATGTGGCTTGCCCATGGTGCTGGTGGTTTCCCAGTACCATTTATTGAATAGGGCATCCTTTTCCCAATTTACATTTTTATATGTTTTGTCAAAACTCAATTGGCTGTACTTACAGCCAATTGGCTTTATTTCTGGGTTCTCTATTCTGTTCCATTAGTCTGCATGCCTATTTTTATACCAGTACCATGCTGTTTTGGTAACTGCAGCCTTGTAGTATAATTTGAAGTTGGGTAATGTGATGCCTCCAGATTTGTTCTTTTTGCTTAGGGCTTTGGTTCTGTGCTTATTGCTTACAGCTTAGTGCTTATTGCTTTTGTTGCATGGGCTCTTTTTTGTTACAATATGAATTTTAGGATTTTTTTTTCTAGTTCTGTGAACAATGATGATGATAGTTTGATGGGAATTGCATTGAATCTGCAGACTGCTTTGAATAGCACAGTCATTTTCACAATATTGATTCTTCCCATTCATGAGTATGGGCTATGTCTCCAGTTGTTTGTGTCATCTATGATTTCTTTAGTCAGTGTTTCATGGTTTTCCTTTTAGCAGTCTTTCACCTCCTTGGTTATCTCTCACTATACAAAAATCAACTCAAGATGTATCAAAGACTTAAAGCTAAGACCTAAAACCATAAGAATGCTAGAAGGTAATATCAGAAAAAGTCTTCTGGACATTGGTTTTGGCAAATAATTCATGACTAAGACCCCAAAAGCATATGCAACAAAAACAAAAATAAATAAATAAATGGGGCCTAACTAAACTAAAAAGCTTCTGCATAGCAAAAGCAATAATCAACAAAATAAACAGACAACCCATAGAGTGGGAGAAAACATTCGCAAACTATGCACCTGACAAAGGACTAACATCCAGAATCTACAAGGAACTCAAACTAATCAGCAAGAAAAAAAAATAATCCCATTAAAAAGTGGGCAAAGGACATGAATAGGTATTTCCCAAAAGAAGATATACAAATAGCCAACAAATGTATGAAAAAACTGCTCAACATGAGTAATCATCAGAAAAATACAAATTAAAGCCACAATGAGGTACCACCTTACTCCTGTAAGAATGGCCATTATTAAAAAGTCAAAAAACAATAGGTGTTGGCATGGATTGGTGAAAAAGGAACACTTTTACACTGCTGGTGGGAATGTAAACTAGTATAACCACTATGGAAAACAGTGTAGAGATTTCTTAAAGAACTAAAACTAGATCTACCATTCAGTTCAGCAATCCCACTACTGGGTTTCTACTCACAGGAAAAGAAGTCATTATATGAAGAACACATGCACACACACTTATAGCAGCACAATTCACAATTGCAAAGATATGGAACCGACCTAAGTGCCCACCAACCAACTAGTGGATAAAAAAACATGTGGTATATATACACCATGGAATACTACTCAGCCACAAAAAGGAATGAGATAATGTCCTTTGCAGCAACTTGGATGGACCAGGATTCCATTATTTTAAGTGAAGTAAATTCAGGATTGGAAAACAAAAAAAAATGTTTTCACTTATAATTGGGAGCTAAGCTATGGAAATGCAAACGTATAGAGTGGTATAATGGACTCTGGGGACTCAGGGGTGGGAAACAGTTGGAAGGAGGTGATAAAAGACTACATACTGGGTACAGGGTACACTGCTCAGGTGACAGATGCACTAAAATCTCAGAAATTACCACTATAGATCTCAACCATGTAACCAAAAACTACCTGTACCCCAAAACCTATTGAAATTTAAAAAAAAAAATTAAATAACGCCTGGAAAATAATTAAGCATTCAATAAATGCTATGCGTTACTATTATTTCGCCAAATTTGAAGATGAGAAAACAGAAGCTCGTAGAGGTAACTTGTGCAAGATTACCAAGCTGGTGAGTAACTATCCTCAGAGGGACTGAAGAGGGACCTGGGCTTGATATTCCTCCTCTAGAAGTCTATCATATCCAAGCTATCCTGCATATGATGGAATTAGCCACTACTAGAGTACTGTCTACATAACATGTTAAAGTACACTTAACTTGGGTAACAAAAATGAGTAGGCTGCCTAGCACCCACTAGTTATAAGTCTATCTACTTGCTACTTTAGAAATGGGTAAAAAGGGTTTTTTTTTTTTTTTTTTTTGAGACGGAGTCTCGCTGTGTTACCCAGGTTGGAGTGCAGTGGCGCGATCTTGGCTCACTGCAAGCTCCGCCTCCCAGGTTCACGCCATTCTCCTGCCTCAGCCTCCAAGTAGCTGGGACTACAGGCGCGCACCACCACGCCCGGCTAATTTTTTGTATTTTTAGTAGAGACGGGGTTTCACCGTGTTAGCCAGGATGGTCTCGATCTCCTGACCTCGTGATCCGCCCGTCTCGGCCTCCCA
>NW_016810922.1:571099-611799 GCF_001698545.2 Rhinopithecus bieti | reverse complement strand
AAAAAAAAAAAAAAAAAAAAAAAAAAAAAAAAAAAAAAAAAAAAAAAACAACTAATTGAGTTTAACACTCTAGTCACTCCTCATATGCCTCTCTACAGGGCGGAACTGTTTTGTCAAAAATTTTGTATGGTCTTCATTCTCTGAGGTTTGCTTTAATTACTAAAACATTTACCCAATGTAATAGCATCCTGAGTAGTTGGCATTAAGGTCTTTACTTCTTTAGACTGGACCTGTTAGATAATACAAGGAAGCTTTCTTGGATGATTTGAGTCTAAAGGTATCTCTTTCAAGACTCAGTGCTAGGGCTCTCCTGGGATACTCAGGAGCAGAGCATGTTCACCTTTGCTGAAGCCCTCTGTGCCACACCATCTCCTCCAAAAGGCCTGGCAGAAGAGTGCTCTCCTGTTCTGTTTGTAGCTAGCTGGGGTTACAGATGGAAATGAGCAGAAACTGAGCAGTGCCCTGCTACCTCCTGGGGGGCTGTCAGAACCCCTTCACACTAGAGGGGCTGTTGGAGCCACCCTCCTCAGAGCACTAAAGGCTCAGGCCCTTTCCTACTTTGGGGGCCTGTAGACTGTTTTCCATTTCCCCCTGAAAGCTGGAATGCTAGATAAGTGCTGGCTTTAGTTACAAAACCCAAGGGAATCCTAGAAAGCCAAGTGTGTGAGCCAAGCAACTCTGACCTGCAGTATCCATCAAGGACCTGGTTGCAACTGCAGTTCTTACAGTTTTAGAAAGGAATCCTGCTCAGAGGCCAGAAAGAATCATTTGGTGTCACACAGGATCAATTTATTGGTTAGAAAAGGCTAATGATAACTGAAGAATTGTGAAATTTTCTTAGTTGTTATTTTAAAAGTGCAAGTATCCTTTGGCATCCTTCAAATGATAAAAGCATGTAGCAAAGTTTAAAAGATTCTTGTCCTTTATAAGCCTATCCACAAGGCCAAGAAGTCCTTTGAGCTCTTGAGAGGACCATGCTTGGCTATTAATTCTTTGGAGATATGAGAGGTGACGGATGTGCTGAAACCTCCTCAAGAACCATTTCCCTCCACTAGTCAGGAGTCAGGGAATAGTAGAGCAGAGAAAGGCAACCTTGGCAAAGACAGGAAAGTCACCCTGGATGCTCAGTTCAAGAGGAGGTCAAGAGCTGTGCAGTGAACACCACCCCATTATAATCTATTTGTGGAAAGCATAATGTGTATTTTTGTTAAAGGACAATCATGCATTGCGGAGAATTAAGTTGGCAGTCCGGTGTTTAAAGGATCAGTACGATAGACAAATAAAGTAAGTGTGAGAGGAAATTTTCACCAAAACAAAAAAAAAGAATTGACTTGAGAGAAGATGTGCTGAGATGACAGCTACTATATGAACCATTTACTTAGGTCAAAGTGCCCTAGATGACAGAAAAGTCACTTAACTTTCTTAGACAAGCCCTGGAAAAAGAGGACCCTGTTCAAGCAGTTCATTTACTACCCAGTCAACCACAAACTTACCCAGGAGGGCATGAAATTGTGTCTGGAGCACCCTGTGGCCAATCCCATGAAGACAAATCATTACTTTCTGGAGTGGCCTTTAAAACTTAAAAATAGGAAAGATATTCCATGAAAACTAGATCCTTTACTGGATAAGTCTAACTGGACTAAGAAAATAGCATGTTTAACTCTCTATTTAAAGGGCAAGAATCAAAATGAGGATAGTTTTAAAGGACCTCCAAAAATAAATGAGTTAAGACCATCTTTTACCTGGTGTTTTCAGACTGTGGCAGCAAGGGGTTAGCTGGGTAAGAGGGTGAAGCATTGTGAGGTTATGTTTCTGTGCTTCCTAAAGAATTATTAATATCACCAATCATAGAATTACCTCTGTTTCCTGACAGCATCTAATCCAGAATAAAATCCTCCTTCCTTGAACTCTTACCAAAATCACCCAAATCCTATAGTAAGTCCTTTCTAACACCCACTTTTCAAGACACCCCACAATTTCCCATGGAGTGAGATTACCTTCACTGCAGCAAATGAATAAACGCAAACTGTCTTACATTTACAGGCAGATTCCTGATAGTCTTTGACCAGAGAGCACTGACAATGCAATAATAGACAGAAGTGTTGGTAAAATTCTACAGTTCAAATTGAGACAGCTCCCTTAGGCTGTGTCCACATGCATTAAAAAAGCTTGTCAGTGAGTGAATTCAGTTGGACTCACAAGAACCACTTCTATTCGTTCATTAAAACAGGGTCCAAAATCATTAGTCAATGGGTATTTGTAGCCTCTTTCCCTGTTTCTGCCTTTAATAAGACTCCTAGGCCATTCTTCCTCACTCCCTACCCCATATTCCTAAGGAGGAAAGATCCTGACTGGCTTAGTCAACCCTGGTCCATTGATTATACAAAATCTAGGGACTGAGAGAACCAGTAGTAATTGAGAGACAGGAAGGGTGAAGTCAATCCACGTAATAAAGAATTGAACTAGGGTGGGTGGGGAGAAAAAAGGAAGTCTGCAGCATCGGGTTTAGAGGGGCCAAATTGGAGATGAGGTGGGAATCAGGGAAGAGAGAGACTAAAGCACCTGCAGGAGTTGAGACAGTGGATGTGAAATACAATGAGGAAAAAGAATTTTAAAGAAGTTTTCCTGTGCTTTATGAAAGCGCTGTATACCCGGCTCTCCCAGCCCTCTCTCATGTTCACCACCTTCTTTACATAAAAGCAAAAACAAAATAACTTGGTATTTTGGAGATGGATTTAAGATTTAAATGCAAAACCTGAAACTATAAAATTCTTGAAGAAAACCTAGGAAAACTTTTCTGAACATTGGCCTAAGAAAATAATTCATGATTCAAGCCTCAAAAGCAAATGCAACAAAACAAAATAGACAAATGGAAATTAATTAAACTAAAAAGCTTCTGCACAGCAAAAGAAATAATCAACAGAATGAAAGACAATCTACAGAATGGGAGAAAATACTGGCAAACTATGCATCCAACAAAGGACTAATATCTAGAATCTACAGGGAACTCAAACAATTCAACAAGGGAAAAACCAAATGACCCCATTACAAAGTGGGCAAAAGACATGAACAGACATTGTTCAAAAGAAGAAATACAAACTGCCAATAAGTATAAGAAATGCCACTGATGAATGTCACTGATCATCAGAGAAGTGCAAATTAAAACCACAATGAGATACTATATTATACCAGTCAGAATGGCTATTATTAAAAAGTCAAAAAATAACAGATGTTGGTGAGGATGCAGAGAAAAGAGAATGCTTATACACTGTTGGTGCAAATGTAAATTTGTACAATCTTTATGGAAAACAGTGTGGAGCTTTCTCAAAGAACTACAAATAGAACCACCCTTTAATACAGAAATCTCCCACTGCTGAATATCTACCCAAAGGAAAAATATTATTATATCAAAAAGATACCTGCACTCATATGTTTAGCACAACACTATTTACAATAGCAAAATCATGAAATTAACCTAAGTGTCCATAAATGAATAATGAGATAAAGCAAATGTGACATATGCATATATGTGTGTGTGTATACATATATACACACACACACACCATGGACTACTACTTAGTCATGAAAAAGAATGAAATCATGGTTTTTTTGCAGCAACATGGATGGAACTGGAGGACATGATCTTAAGTGAAATAACTCAGAAACAGAAAGTCAGATACTCCATGTTCTCACTTGTCAGTGTGCACTAGTTCCTACGTGTTTTATCCTCTGTATGCAACACAGTGCTTGGCGTGGGGCAGTTACTCGACATACTTTGTTTTATCAAATAAGTGTTATCTGGCTTCTTGTTCTAGTCATCATCATCCTGCTTTGTCACTGGCAAAGCATTGTAAGGCACCTGTCTCTGTTCAACCAGCATGGACAAATACCCAAGTACTTCTGCTTTTTCCCTCCTTTTCTTTCCCAATTCAGGTTCTTTTTCAGGATAATAATAATGATAAATCCTGTTTATGGGC
Source organism: Rhinopithecus bieti (assembly GCF_001698545.2). Classification (NCBI taxonomy): domain Eukaryota; kingdom Metazoa; phylum Chordata; class Mammalia; order Primates; family Cercopithecidae; genus Rhinopithecus; species Rhinopithecus bieti. The sequence goes on along the minus strand of NW_016810922.1, from coordinate 607,822 downwards.
ATTGTACTAAACTCTTCCTTTTTATTATTTCTACTAATCCTCACAATTCTGGAGGTAAACATTGCCCATTTTAAGGTTAGAAATCTGAAGCTTGGAGAGGTTTCATAACATGTCTAGGACATAGTAAGTAAGGAAACAGCAATCCAAAGCCCAGCCCCATTAAGTTTCAGACTTTACATAATTCTTTAGTCAATCCCTAACTTGTGTTGTCAGACCTATTTCCCATCATCTCCCTAAATTCCAGCTCAATAGGACCATCAGAAATTCCCTTCATGTATCCTCACAACTTTGCTTCTATTGTTGCCTCCTCCAGATGCCCCCTCACATGGTACCCTGCACAAAGCCCAACTCAAACATCTCCTCTGTCATGAGGTTATCTCTGCTTTCTCTACCCCTCCATTGGCTACGATCTTGCTTCTTTGTCACATTTAGTTTGAACTTCTCTTACAACAGGTATTACATTCTGCCTCCAATTAGAGCTATTCTGATGCACGTCTTTCACTTTATCCTTCTTTACCTTCTCAACTAGGTATAATAATAGCAAACATATATACCACTTACTAGGTGTCTGAGAACAGTCTAAGCGCTTAAAATATATTAAGTAGCTGAATTCTTGTAATTAACTCTTTAAGGTATGTACAATGCATATGCATCCTCTCTGTTTCTAAGAGGAAACTAAGGCACAAAAAGGTCAGTAAACTTGCCGGGGGTCATAAAACCAATGAGTAGCAATAACGGAGCTTGCATCCAGGTAATACAGCACCAGCACCAGCACCCATGCCATGAACCATTAGGCCAGGTACTCAGGTGTAGCAAGATCTGCTGAGCCAAAGAATAAACGAATATACAAATGAATGAATGCAAACCAGCAAATTCAGTGTAAAATCAAACAAGCCAGCCACATTATTTGGTTTATTTGACATCCAGTTATGCTAAATTTGTGGCATTAGAAAGAATTTTTATGTGTTAATCACTCACTTCAAAATGAATATTTTCTGAAGACACTATGCCTGGCCCAGGGCTAGAAACTGGCTAAGTTTGTGCTGTCAAGATCTCACAATCATCCAGGGTGGAGCTTGCAGGTGTCTGCCATTTGCACTGGAGTTGGTTGTTAGAAATTTAATAACTGGGACTTTATGACTGTATTTAATTTTCTTCCTATTATGAACCATGAACTAAAGCAGTGGTTCTTCCCTCCTCATTTGACATTGTCTGAAGACATTTTTGGTGTCACAACTGAAGGTGCAGGTGTTACTGGCATCAGGTGGTTAAAATCCAAGAATGCCACCAAGCATTCCAAAATGCACAGGACAGCTGCCATGACAAAGATATATGTGGCCCAAAATGTCAATAGTGCCCAGGCTGAGAAACCCTACAGCAAAAATATAAAGAAAATTCCTATGCCAAAACCAAAGATGAACAAGAAGCTCTCATTGAGAGGGTACCTCTCAGACTCCTTGGAGGAAAGGCCAGTGTAAAATTGAGAAAAATTAATTAAACCACAGCAGTAATAAAGAAATAAACAAAGCATACACAGCAAAATAAAATCAAGTCTAAAATACTCCTTGAATCTGCAGTAGCATTTAGCAAATTAATCTAATTACTGGGATTTTTGCAAATGCTGCCAGTGGTACTGTTGCTCTGGAAGGAGCAAGATTCAATTGCCAGTCTCCCCAGAAATTCACTTAGGAAAATTTATTAGTTAGCTATCCTTGTGTGCTGCAGGGTTGAGGCTCTAGAATGAGCAAATGCTTCATCTAAGACAAAACTTCTAAACTCAATGTGTGCAGATGGCTGGCTCAGGAATACCCCCTCTATTTTAGAGGTTAATTATGTGCCCAGAGACCACATCCTGCAGATCAGCCCTCAGAGTGGAGGGTAAAACAGCTACTCCTTTACTGACTACATAGGAAAATGTGGGCTTCCTTGAAGTTCCAAAGACGGGACCCTAAGGGATCCTGGGGGGAAAATCCCCCCATTCTCCTTTTCCCAAAGTACTTTTTTTTTTTTAGTAGACAATGATGTCGTTCATTTAAAATGTTTACTTCAAGAAATATATATATGACAATTACAGCACTAAACCAAGCACCTTCGACCAAATCACATCCTCCTCTTTGATTCCGCTTCACTCTAAGTCTCTTTCAAATTCTTTTTCCTGAGCTGGAAGACCAGTCAGTTGCCCACGGGGTCAGCGCCTAACACGTTCCCAGCTGGGCAACTGTGTACCTCTCTAGGCGTGCACGACGCCCTTCTCCCCAACTCCTTGTTTTAAAGGATTTAACCCATTAGGAAGTTCATTTTTCAATCTAAGCCAAAAGGAGGTGGGGGACAAGGCAGTCTTCACTTCGAAGGCCACTTTCCTGCTCCAGGGTTCTAGAAGTGGCTGGCCACTGGAAGATCTAAGTCCAGCTCCACCCAGGGCAGCTCCAGCAAAGGCTGGGACCTCCAGTGCTGCTTCCTCAACCCTCTCGGTGACCACGACTCAAAGGAGAGACCTCAAGGGTGCCAGGAGCACAGGTGACCAGGCTGCCTTCCAGGAAAGAGAACTGTCCAGGGAAACGGATCAGGTTATCCCATGGAAGCCTGAGTCAGAGATGGTGGTTTTGGGGTGATATGGACAAATTAGGTTAGTTTAGCAAAGCTCTGAAGTAGCAGAAGCTTCTCCCCTGGACTACTGATTGAACACAGAACAAAAGATGCGCCTGGCGTCAGACTAAGTCTTAGAGAGATGCAGGCCAGTCTCCTCCCACAGGCCTTGGGACTGGCAGGACAGACACTGCTATGTGGCCTCCAAGGGCAAGAGTCACGGTAAGGAGAGACTGGGGTGGAGCAACAAGATCATTTTTGGCATTTTAACATGGAGACAGTGACAAGTGGTAACAATAGCAAAGCAAAACAAAACAAAAACAAAAACAAAAAACTTGAAGAGACCAATATTTAACTATTTCCCATCCTCCCAAGTCTCACACTTAAGTTCTATTCCCAACTCCCCATAAGCACTACTGAACTAAATATCTATTTTAAAGTACCCAAACCAGTCCAGACCCTCTGGAAACCAAGAACCCCAGCCAGAGCTGTCACCTCTCTTGGGTCCAGGGGAGAGGAGGGTTCCAGAAAAGGCACCTCATGACTCACTCAGCACAGCGCACACGGCGGCGAGTTCAGGCACTTGATGGGGACGCGGGTGGTAGTCACAGCATCCATGCTGACACTCGAGGAAGGGGACTCTTCAGTAATCCCAACTATTTGGTACCAGAGCCAAGCAGACGTGACTAAAGGGAGCTGAGTCAGCAGAACGGTGCCCCGAGTCTCAGCAACAGGACAGCCAGTGCAAGGTAGGATGCAGGCGGGGTAGAAAAGGAGGCCAAGGCACAGGGTGGTCAGCGCTGCTATGGAAAGGGCTGATCCTTCTTGCAAGTACTGGAGAATCCACTTGACTGGTGGCTGATCAGTCTCTAAGTGGCGAGTACGCGTAACAAGGCTCAGCCCTGGCTCCACAGGAAGCCGCGAAGCCGAAGCCAACTCAACTGATACAAATGTTCCCACCTCTGCCCTACCTCCAAGTCCCCATGGTTCCACCATCACCTGATTTTCATTTGGACTTCATTAACAGCTGAGGTCCATATAAATGGCTAAACACAGACTCCCAATCCCCCATCGCCGGGGACAGGGCAGATTCTGTAGTGTCGCAGCCACAAGGCTGTGGGCGTACAGGCCGCCAAGAGGAGAAACAGAACCCACACCGGCCTAGTACGATCTGCAAGAAAAAGCGGGAAAGGAGTGACCTGCTTCCGAAGCACGCAAGCATGATTTTGGATGGAAGTGGGCCAGCAAGGAACTGCCTTTGCCTAGCTGCTGCCGGTTCCTGTAAGGGACATTTTTTTTTTTTTTTTTTTGAGTAAATGGCAATTCCTCTTCCATGTAGCATCTCTTTGGATCGCAATGCTAATTATAATTGGAAAGGAGTGTTTTGGGGAGTGTATTCAGGAGAGGAGGAAAAAACTTAAAAAAAAACCTACATTGCTCAAAGTTTCTGCCTCTTTTGTAGGAATCGTAAGTCAACTCTTAGCAAGTATTTTAAATCGACATCAAGGAGGGAAAAAACGTACTTTGGAAAGCATACAGAAAAAAGAAGTTAAGGTTGGATCACTTGTAAAATGGAACCTCAGTCCGGGCGCTGTGGCTCAAGCCTGTAATTCCAGCACTTTGGGAGGCCGAGACGGGCGGATCACGAGGTCAGGAGATCGAGGCCATCCTGGCTAACATGGTGAAACCCCGTCTCTACTAAAAAATACAAAAAACTAACTGGGCGTGGTGGCGGGCGTCTGTAGTCCCAGCTACACGGGAGGCTGAGGCAGGAGAATGGCGTAAACCTGGGAGGCGGAGCTTGCAGTGAACTGAGATCCGGCCACTGCACTCCAGCCCGGGCCACAGAGCAAGACTCCGTCTCAAAAAAAAAAAAAAAAAAAAAAAAAAAAAAAGGAACCTCAGAGAGTCCAAACAAAAATGCATCTTCGGTCAACTTTTGCTTTTTTAAATTCCTTGTTTGACTTCATGTCCCAATGCATATGGAAATGACAGCTGCCGCGAGAGGTGTGGAGTCGGAGGAGTCTCCGGGAGCATCCAGAGGGTTCGGGGTTGTATTCTGGCAGTTTCTTGATCTTTTCTTTCTCGGTCTCACTTTTGTCTCTCGCTATCACCAAGGAGTGCGAGTAGCCCATGGCGACCTTCTCTGAGAAAATGTCATCCAGAGCCTTCACCTCCTGGGCTGCAGTGAAAGACTTGGGCTTGTGGTCTCCGCAGACCAGTTTCCCGAAGGTCGGTGTTGGGCCCCAGCTGCTGGTGCTCTCATCGGCGGCCACAATGATGCTGCTCTTCCCACAAGCCAGGCTCCAGATTCTCCAGCCACAGAGGTCCTGCACTGCTTTCGGGTACATGACAGATTCACGGCAGGCGTTGGTGGCCCCCCAGAAAAACAGACCACCCACTTCACTGAGAGCCAAGGAGCAGGTGTAACCAGCATAGATCTGGGACACCCCACGCCCAAGGAAGTCAAACAGCTTCACCAGGTGGGGGACCATCTCGTCCTTCTGCTCTGCGTGGCCCAGCCGGGCATAGCTACCTAAGCCCTAGGAGAAGGCTCGCTTCTGGGAGTCCAGGACTAGCGTGCGGTTAGCACCACAGGCCACGTCTCGCACAACCACCTTTTGGTACAGGCAGAATCTGTCTTCTCGATGAAGATGGCCACTCGCGGGGATACCAGTTCGCAGTCGTACTCTATCCGCTGTGCCCGGGAGGTGAACTTCCCATGCGAGTTGTGTCCCAGCTGACCATATTCAGGCCACCCAAAGGAATAGAGGTTTCCTTTTCAGTCCATTATCATACTGAATTCAGCCCCACAGGCCGTTTTAGTAAATCCTTGCCGTTATACATTATCTACACCGGGCTGCGGACAGAGTCTGTCTGGTTGGCAAGGCCCAGCTGCCCCATCTTGTTCTCCCCAAACGCAAACACGGAGCCCGTTTCTGTCAAGGCCAAGGTGTGGTTCCGCCCACATGCTGCAGACATGATAACTTCATGGCAGAAACCCTCGATGAGTCTGGAGGCCTCTACTCTCTTCGTGTCGCCATGTCCCAGCTGCCGCCTTCTCATTTCCACAGCTTCCCTTCAGTGGTGATGAGAAGGCTGTGCGCAGCACAGGAACCCGAGACCACTGTCGGCACCCTGACCGCCGCCAGGCACCCATACCTGTGAGGCCCCCACACATTCTGGCCGAGACCGCAGTAAGCAGATTGCTGTTTAGGCACTCCTTTTCACCAATCATGTCCCAGTTGGTTGCCCCCAAAATCAAAAGCTGCCCATTACACTTTGACCCTTCAAGTTTGACGCGCTCCTTGGCGCCCCGCGCGCTTGCCGCTGCCGGGGGCCCAGTCGAGCTCTAGGCGGTCCTAGTCACCGCTGCAGCCGCAGCCACTGCCGCTACTGCAGCGCTGGGGCCGCTCGCGCTTCCTGCCCGCTGGGCCGCAGCGCTTCCTGGGCCCCGCGCGGGCCGTGCAGTTGCCCGAGCTCGGCTCCTCCCAGGCCGCCGCCACCGCCTTCTTCCTGGGCCTGGTCGCAGCTGATTGGAGGGATGAGAAACCGGAGAGAAAAAACGAAGAGAAGCAACTAAAAGACGGATCTGAGGGCTTTTTTTTTCGGCCCAGACGAGGGCTTCAGCCCACTCACCAGATACGCTTTCCAAAGTACTTCTACCCAACCCTAAATCCTGGTAAGGAAAGAAGTGCTCACTCTCAAAGACGACTAACGGAAATAAGAACATGGGAGAGCTCCAGAACTCTGGGTTCAAATCCCAAGATCTAGCACTTATTAGCCGAGCTGACCTTTGATGAAGTGATTGGCTTCTCAGTGCCTCGGTTTTGTCATCTGTGAAATGGGAGATAATAACCCATCTCACTGGGTTCTTGGGGGAATTAATACAAATAAAGCATTTGAAATAGTTGCTTGCACACAAAAACTGCTATGTAAACCCTGGTTATCATTATTATTATTATTAAAGTATGAGTTCATTGAAGGAAAAGGCTGCACCTCATTTTTATGGATTTCCCTAGGCTTAACAGAGTGTCTATGTTACTTCCAGAATATATTATCATAATTCAGGTGACTTTAATTTGGTTTAATATCAATACTTTAGTCAAAGTGCCCTCTCATCATCTAAGGCTGATGGGTTTTGCCAGGTCTGATTGAAAAAGAATATATGCTGCAGTTTTGGGATACTGCCTTTTGTCTTCTTATTTTATCAGTTACAGAAACAGATATTTTAAATCTACATGTATGATTGTGAATTTTCTAGTTTAAACAATTTTATTTTATATATTTTAAAGATATATTATTAGATGTGTATACATTTAGAATTGTGTTTTCCTGTTGAATTGACCCTTTTTATCATGAAATGTCACTCTTTATCTAGTATTACTCTTTGTCTTAAAGTATACTTTGTTTGTTTGTAACATAGCTGTGCCAGCTTTCCTTTGGTTAGTGTTTGCATGGTATACGTTTACCATCCTTTGACTTTCACCCTATCTGTGTCCTTAGATTTAATGTGTATCTTACAAGCAGGAATTATTTGGGATAATTTTTAAAATCCACTCTGGCAAGCTTGGTTTTTCAATTATAGTATTTAATCCACTTACATTTAATGTAATTACTAATATATTTAGGTATAAGTCTCCTATTTTGTTTTTCGTCTGTATTAAATCATCTGTTTTTTGCTCCTTTGATGATACTTTCTTGACTTCTGTTTAATTAGTGAAGTATTTTTTAGCATTCCATTTTGCTTTTCCGTTAGTTCTTAAACATTTTGAATTATATTTCTAGTGAATATAAAACATAATTTAATGATTGTAATATGTATCTCATTCCAGACTAAGTATAATTTACCTTAAATTAGTAGTTTCACCATTTCATGAATAGTGCAAAAACTTCAAAATAGTTTAGCTCCATTTACTTTCCTCCTGCCTTTGTGATATTGTTTTTAATATTTTACATTCACAAATGACACAGACCCTACACGACATGATTGTTGTTGCTGCTTTAAAGAATGTAAAAATAAAATAAAAAAATTTTTTTAAATATGGGGGCAAGACAGTGACTCATGTCTGTAACCCCAGCACTTTCAGTGGCCAAGGAGGGAAAAACACTTGAGTTTGGGAGTTCAAGACTTGCCTGGGCAATGTAGTAAAACCTCATCTGTACTAAATACTAAAACAAAAAATAAAAATAAAAATAAATTAGTTGGGTGTGGTGATACATGCCTATAGTCCCAGCTACTAGGGAGGCTGAGGCAGGAGGATTGCTTGAGACTGATATATCAAGGCTGTAGTGAGTGAGTTATGGTCATGCCTCTGCACTCCAGCCTAGGTGACAGAGCAAAACCCTGTCTCAAAAAAATACATATATTATTGATATGTAATATATATTACATATCAAAATATATAATGTAAATAATATATAAAATTATATATATAAACATCCTGGAGAATCTTCTTTTCTTCTGTCAGATATTTGGGGTCATTTTCTTTCAACCTGGAGAACTTACATTAATAATTCTTGTATTGCAGGTCTGCTGATGACAATTTTGCTCAACTTTTAATTGACTGAAAATGTCTTTGGTTTGCTATAATTTTTGAAAATTATTTTAGAATATAGAATTCTAGACTAGCAGGGTTTTTTTTTTTTCTTTTAGCACTTAAAAATATCATTCCATTGACTTCTGCTTTCTTAATTTTTGTTGAAAAGTTTGCTATTTATCTTAGGGTTGCTCTTTGAAGAAGATTAGTCTGAAGCACATGCTTCTTATATGTCTATATTTTACAACTCCCTCCATCACATAATGTAAGCTACTTAGTGGCAGGGACCATGTGTGACTTGTTCATCAGCAGCATCTAGAATTGTGCCTGGCATATCTATATTCAAGGCATATTTTTGAAAGCATTTATAAATCAATGAATGAATTGTACATCATGAGCACAAGGCAATGCCCAACACGAAGTAACCACTTACCAAAGAGTGAATAAATTAAGTCATTGCTCCTGGAGAAGATCTCTACTGTTATTTCTAAGTTCACAATACCATTCAGACTGTTCCGTAGACCTCTAGCTTAAATTAAATTTGACCACTGCATAAACATTATCTTGACCACTTATAGTAGTTTTGAAAAATTCTACTTATATATTATCTTGATAATAACATCTGAAAATATGACATTAGTGATTCTTTTCAGGTTATTTATTACATTGAAGATGAGCCAAGCCAAAATGTGTTCTTTTGAAATTAGCTTTCAAACAAAATTTACTTCATAATGTAATCTCCAAAGAGTGAAACTTTTTTAGACACAGATATTAAAAGAAGTTTCAGGGGATTTTCATGAAATAAATATGGAGGTCATCCCTGCATCAGTTTTAACCATAAGAGCCAGACTTACAGATAGATGAAATTTCTTCTCCTTGTCAAAGGGAAGGAAGACCCTGTATTTTAAAACAGATCTGTCTTACAGTTTACTCTCAGCTACTTTTTGCAGCCTCAGGACATTTCATCATCTTGTTGGTTTATAAATGATACAGAACAAACTTAAGTTGCACCTAAGTGGTTACTTTACAATTCAAGAAGCAAGCCATTGAAGTTCGCTTATCCAACCTCTAGTTCTTTGATGACATGATAAAAACAGATAGGCTATGCATCTGTTGGAGTGGACTACTGATGTGCCATATCTGATAAAGGGTGTAGAAAATTATGGAGAAATGAAAAACCTGACCATTTCTTTCTGAGTCATAATATAAAATGTAGCTTCATCTTTTGAATCCCTAAAATGGCAACCATTTTCAAACATAAGTGTGAAGGGTGCTATAGAGTTCACTACATAGTCTTTGGATAGTCCACATCCTAGAACTTATCTAACACTGAGAAGACCTGATACTTGGCTATCTTAGTATTTTGAAGCATTCATCTGAAACCAAGTTGTCTTAAAAGCAGGAACAGCAATGAATACCTTATTTGTTTATTCGGCAAATATTTGTTGGTCACCTGTTATGTGCTTAGGTTCTTGGGATGGAGTGGTGAATAAAATAGTCAACATCAAAATGGTGAAGCAACTCACATTCAGTGGGAGAGCCGGAGAAGAGGGACAGAGCATAGGCAGTGTGCCATGATCAGGAAAGTGTCCTGACCAGGAAAGGGCAGGTTACAAAGCTGGCAAGAATGGAAAGTACAGGAATCAGCCAGATGATGGTAGGGCAGAAACTGTGGGGTGGAGATGGAGAAGGTGGGCTGGAGATGAAGAACTTGGGAACATTCACAATGAGGCAAGTGATTTTCTAGGAACTAGGAGCATGGAGATAGCAAAACTTTCTGACTATGAACACATTCCCCACTGTAATGGATGCCATCTGAGGCAGACAAGAACCCATAAAGAGAACGTTTCTAGCTCTGTGGAAATTTCTGTCTGGAAATTCCCATGAACCTACTGTTACTGATACTTATTTCTTATAAGCATCTATTAATATGGTAATACCAGCAACTATCTGTTGCATGCTTGCTGTATCAAAGGCATTGCCCTGAGGGTGGTGGAGGCCAACTCATCTCATCCTCTACTAACCTAATGAGGTGAGCACTTTTTTCCATAAAATAGATGTGGCCAAAAAGCCTTAGGAAGGGTAATTTGCTCAAGTTCACAGAACTAATAAATCATGGAGCCAAGGTATTAACCTGGGTCTGCCAGATAGCAGAACTATTGTATTTGGTAGAGGTCAAAATATGTGACTAAGTATACAGAATTATTCAACAATTATTTATCCAGTATCTACCATGGCCAGGCACTACACTAAAATCATAGATCCAAGGAAATCTTAAACAGTTTCTGGCCCAATCCTCTCATTTTAGGTGTGAGAAAACAGGCTCACAGAAACTGACAGACTTAATAATATGTCATGCTATCTATGTCAACTATGAATGGGAGAGAAAACATAAAAAGAACAGAAGAAATAATGGATCTGTGGATTTTAATTTTAAAACATTTAAAAGATTGAGGGTGTAAATATTCCCTCAAAGTTGCCCCTCTTTTCTCCAGTTAGTCACCCAGAATGAATATGCATTAGAGGAAAGTTTAAATCGAAATCATTTAAATGACATCAACTTTTCCCTCCAAAATGCTTTTAAGGTGAAGATTGTAGCTTGTATGTCTTTGTGTTTTGCGTTTTTATAATATACTCTTAGATACCCCTCCTGGAGTAATCCTTCGATGTGTTTATAATGACTTCTATAGACTGGCGGGAGATTGGTCTACTTAAAAATGGCAACTGAAAGACCTTGCAAGACCCTCCCAACAAACAACTCTTGGCTTTTAACTGGAGTCAGGAAGACTTTAAACATTCCCCACACTGGTCCACCAAACACTGGAATTTGCCATTGCCATGGCATCACATGAGATGCAGTCACTAAATTAACATCTGGGTATGGTTATCAGTTTCTTTTCATCTGGAGTATTCATTTTTAAAGTTTGACCCATGCTTCCCATTTATTTTCCAGAAGGTAAATAAGATTCCAAATGTTTTAAGCAACCCGTAACACAGGCACCAACCTGCCTCCATTCTTGGAAACCACGCACAAGAGAAAAACTTCTATAAGCTAAGTCACACCCGAGTAATTTGGGCAAATTGCAGTGGGGAAGGAGATCAGGGCATATTAATTACTTGGCAAGGGTGTTCTTTATATAAACCACAAAGGTAAACCTTAATCCAGTTCCAGGAATGTCTGACTAATAGGCCATGATTTATGGGAAGTTCCTGGCCATGATAATTCTTGTCTTTGGCCGGTAAGAAATCAATGATCCAGAGCAGCCATTTTCGAAGTATGTTCCCTAGAAAGTTGATAGAAAATTAATGTGGGAAAAAAAATAACCTTAAACAAACATGTTGCAAGCAAATAGGTTTGGGGATATCTAAGGCTGAGGAGTTTTTCTGCTGACAATAGTTTAGAATGGTCAATGATCTATGGTGTATTGAGCCTCTCCAAACTAATTTAAAGATAGTCTTTCTTTTGCCGAGTAATCTCACCTTTACCTTTTCCTTGCTGTGTGTCCTCATGTCCTAGGCCCAGTCCCTAACCACTCTAATATTTACCCCTCTCATTTAAAAAATAGGATAACACTTCACATCATGAGGTTAATATGAGGATTAAGTGTAATTTATATACGTCTATAGTTGCCCTGTAAATGATAAAGTACTAGACAAATGTCTGTGTTTTTAGGCAGGGCCATAACCCTGGTGGTAAAATTAAAATACATGTCTCTTCACACTTTTTAGCTCATTTAGACATGTATATAGTCCTTATGGCTTAAAAGTTTGTCTTTCTTGAGCAACCTCATCCCTGCTGAAGCTACTTTGGCCTGTTTCTTAAAATTCTGCCCATAGCCTCATTGTCACATTTGCCCTGCCCGTTGCAGTACACACGTGTACACAGCATTTCCCAAAGTATAAAATTTTAAGGAAAAATGGGAGGACAAATGTCACATGTTTTGGTTCAGCTGGACATCTCAGTGCCTTCTTTACGCATAGCATTATGAGACTCCAACAGGGAAATATAACTTGCAGCATCTTTTCCAAATTTATTTTACAATGGAATTCCTTTTGTCCCAGAATATCTATGAGTAGCAGTGGTTTGCAGAACACACCTTTGAAAAGCTGCTGTATAGGCTTGGTAGAAATCAAATGGCTTCACTGACAAGGAACATCTCAGAGACTATATTTCCAATAATCTCACATTATTCCTTGATATTGATCTATAATTTAAGTATGACACTTAAACCTAAGTATGAAATTATGGAAGTAAAATGTACAAATTGCAAGCGGTTTAGTTACATATCATAAAAAGGTTTTGACAATGTCATAGCTAAACAACTTCACAGATAACATCTTGGGTAACTTAAGTTTGCAGAGTATAAAGTAACTGAATAAGTTGAGTTTTCTGATTAATTTAGATAAAATATTGGGCTAGAAATGTTTGTAAAATCTATAAGTGCACTTTTTAGGCTTCATCAACTCAATAAATAAACATATTTGAAGCATATTTTGATGGTTCAGGATCTTTATATGTGCAGGATGTTCATTTTATTCAGTGACTATCAGGTAGTCCTACAGAAGTAGAGGGTTCTGGGGTTCTGGGGCTCTGCCTGGAATTTGTACTGATTCACAACGTATGTTAGAAACTTTTATATAAAAAAACTAACAAAAGCTTATTTTCTATGTATTTGTATAATATAACATCTCATGGGTTTAGGCAAACCAGTAATCATTATCTCTTCTATATCCTACTATCAGTGAACCTACAACACTGATAGTCTTTGGCTGGGGCAGCTGTCTGTACCACGTGACTTGCTTCCTCACTACTCAACCCCAAAACCCCAGTTATTTTCAGTTATAGATGATTAGACCAGGCTATTTACTTGACCTGAGCTTGGGCAATCAAATTCCTTCTCATCAGAATTTGGAAATGAAAACTAAGTATTTGGGTCGGTTGGACAATGATGAGTGTTTGTGATAGTGATTTGGGACCAAGAGAGGGCAAATCTACCCAAGCCCCTGAGAGTAAATGATTTATCTGTTAGGCCACAGATTCAGCCATTCTATTAAAGACAAAATAAAATGCCTGAAAAAAGGTAGGAGATATTGTTTTTCTCGAACCCAGACTTGACATAGCAATTTCCCATTGGTGGGGACCTAGGCTTCTGGCCTACTCATTGTTAGGGTGGCACAGTCCAAAATAGGTTACTACCATACTTATGTTGCAGTCAAAAGGATGCAGAAGGAGGCTGCCCTTTCCTATGATGACAAAGTTACATACGCCACCTGAACATGAACCCAGAACGTGATCGAGTGGCCACACCTAGCTACAAGGGAGTCCAGAAAATACAATGTTTAGCAAGGAGGCCACGTATCCAACAACTAAATGAAAGGGCTCTATTGTTAAAGGGAGAAAAAAAAGAATGAATATTGGAGAACGACTAGCAGTCTGCCACAGGATGTGAGTAAGCGGAGAAAAAAGGTACTCAGAGAATCAGTAGAGAGAAGTCAACAGGCAGCAAGAAGCAGAAATGACAGAGAGACAGAGTCAGAATCAGAGAGTCAGGGAGTGGTTATCTGTGACTTCCCATTTCCTGGACATCCATCTGTCCTTACTACATAGAAACTGGCTTATGTGAAATTTCTCTATAGCCTTTCAACAAGTCCCATTGTTTCTTGAGCAAAACTGAGTTGGTTTATGTTTCTTGCGACTGAAGTAATGCAGATAACATTTATTGTATTTATTGAGCACTCACAATATGTTAGGCATTGTGCTAAGTGCTTTCCATGGACTGTTTCATTTAAACCTCACAGCAATTCCATGAGGTAATTACTGTTCATTCTCAATTTTTGTGCCTGAGGAAAATGAGACTTGGGAAAACCTCACTGTTAGCAGGTAGCAGAGCATAATTTGAACCTGAACTCTAAAGTCTTGCTGCACACTGATGATCTTTACCACCACTGAAGTCAGGCATGAGCTTGTAGATCTATGGCAGGATGAGGCCAGGCAAGGCTGGGGCCTGAGACCAGGCTGACTCATTAAAATGAGGTAGATACTGAGGAACAACACACAGTGATATGACCTGGGAAGACGCTCAGTTGGAGGCAGGAACTCAATGTCTGGGGCCACACAAGTAAGCACCTGAGTATATCTAACCTGCAGAGTTGGGGTTGCCCATTAGGCATAGTGATGATCAATTCATGAGTAGACAGAAAGGCTGGCAGGTGGACAGCAATGGATAAGCTTATCAATGGGATTCTTGGAAAGCTACTCAGTATGTTGTTGAAAATCATCCAATTATTCTACTATGAAGAGTTAAACAGTAAACTGATAAGGTTAGGTGACTAAGAGGTTAGGGCACTAAGAAAAGCCTCACAAAGGCATGGCAAGGTCTGTGAACTAGGTAGGTTATGATCATCCTTTGCTCCTTCCAGGAAATTGAAGGGCCCCAGTTACAGCAAGTTAATTGCACTTGATAAATTGCAGTTTATACCAAACCGTGTAGACTTCTGACTCCTTGGTAAGGCCTAGCCCTATGACTTCTTGCTTAGAGGCTTATCTGTTACCACACCTCCTGTCTTTGTATGACCCAAACAACATGAAGCAGTCCCACTGTTGGGACTTGAGACGATTTTCACCAAGCAGCTCACAGGACTACAGATTGAAGTCATTGGAGAAAAGGTTTTTCTCCTAAGCAGATCTACACAAACCCTAACTAGCATCAAAGGAAAATGTTTACTATGTTTACCTCTTCATAGTAGAATAATTGGATGACTTTCAATAGCATCTTGAGTTTAAGGAATGAGAATTCCAACAGTCACAGATTCTAGAAGTGGTATGTAATGAGCGTGATTCCCTAAGTTGACCTAAAAGCAAAGGGTTCTGAAGTTTCCAAAGAGAGATAAATTGACTTAGTTTCTATGCAGTTTAAATTGCTAATCTTCCCGACTATTGTTTCTACTCATTTTGCTGCTAGTCTCATAATTACTTGCCTCTCCAGCTGCATATGTATCTTTAATATAGCCAGCTGCCATATTCACCAGCTGCCATATCTTTAGATAATTTTTAGTAGAATTCTAGAATTACAGAAATCAGCCTCCAAAGGCTTTCCAACAAACGTTGAACCAAATATTTGCCAATGTGTATTCCTTCTTGTAGAAGGCGTTTGAGGGTGAAGTAGGAAAGATATTTTCTTCTACCCTGTTCCTGACAGGCTAGAGAAATATGAAGGGTAAAAAGAGAGACACATGGCTTTCACAGCTGTAATAAGGAAAGGGGCTTTGTAATTGGATCAGAGAGCCTGAAGTGCAAACAATAATTAACAGAGGATAAAACCTTAGAGAACTAACTGTGGTGATTACCCCAGAGATAGCCCCATCTAGGATACTATTGAGGCAAGCCTTTTAAGTTATAACAGAGAGTAAGATTTATTAATATCATTCATTAACAAGATTAATTTTTCCAAAAATTTAGGTCAGTAGTTCTCAACACTGACTGCACATTAGAATCCCCACGCTCTGGCTACAATTAAATCAATTAAGTAAAAGCCTCTGGGGGTGAGGCCTAGACATCAGTCTTTAAAAAAATCTACCCATCCAATGCCAATCTACAGCCAAAGCTGAGAACCACTGATGTAGGGATATTCAGAAAGGAAGATAGAAAAGATTAGCACGAATTATCTGGAGCCTGATTAGGTAATTTCAGAATGCAAGAGCTGGTGAAAGTGGAAGTACTGATCATCTACAAGGGAATATGCACAACAAACATCCTCCAGTGGAAGATGCAGGTGAAGCCTGGCAGAGGAGAAGCAGAAGGAGAGCAAAAGAACTAGGCCTGATTAGCGAACCTTTCCTTGACAGGGTTTGTTTAAACAATGGATGTCTTCGGGAGACCCAGAACTTACTGACTTGTCTCTCCCTCTCTAGGGAGGAATCTGGAGGAATGTGTCAGACAGAAAGTAAAGAGAGTTACGGTAGTGAAGACACCATGATTCAGCAGTGTCTTTATAGCTTGTAGAAATGGCAAGAACTAACCTCAGAAGCAGATGAAGATTTTACACACTCAGCAGAAAGAAGTAGGGAAATGAAATATTGCTGGTATATTCCCCTACTACAAATAGACATGTGGCCTACAGAAGGGGGCCCAAATGTTTCTGTTACTGTTGAAGCTGGCAAGTTATTCAAGGTCTGTAATAGGCAAAGGCTAAGGACAAAATGGTCAACAAGCACATGAAAAGATTCTTAATATCAGTCATCTCTAGAGAAATGCAAATCAAACCCACAATGAAACCTCACACCCATTAGGATGGATACTATCAAAAATGAAACAAACCAAACCAAAAAATCCAGAAAATAACTAGTGCTATTTTTGAAAACTTGTGCACCATTGGCGGGAATATAAAATGATACAGCTACCACTATGGCAAACAGTATGGAGGTTCTTCAAAACATTTAAAAAAGATTTATCATATAAGCCAACAATTTTACTTCTGAGTAGATATCCAAAAGAACTCAAAGAAAGGTTGCAGAAATACTTGTGCGCCCATGTTTATATCAGCATTATTCGTAATAGCCAAGAGGTGGAAGTAACCCAAATATCTATTGATAGGTGAATGGATAAAGAAAGTGTGGCCATATACATACAACAGAATATTCAACCTTCAAAAGGAAGAAAATTCTGACAGGTGCTATAACATGGATGAGTCTCAAGTACTTTATGCTAAGCCAATCGCAAAAAGAAACATACTGTATGATCCTACTTATATATGTACTTACCGGAGTCAAACCGATAGAGACAGAAAGTAAATAGTGGTTGCCAGAGGTTGTGGGGAGGAGAACATGTGGAGTTATTGTTCACTGGGTACAGAGTTCCAGTTTTGCAAGATGAGAGAGTTACGAAGATAGATGGTGATGATGGTTGCACAACCATGTGGATGGAATTAATACCACTGAGCTGTACATTTAAAAATGATTAATGTGGTACGTTTTACGTTCTGTGTATTTATCATAATTAAAATTTTAAAAATATATATGACTAGATATTTTAAGTGCAAAAAACCAAGGTGGAGTATAGTTTACATCATATTCAAACATTTTGGGGGTAAGAAAGGGGGATAAAATTTAGCATAATCTGTGTTATGACTTCCATTATTTGTATGTATACACACACACATTCATATCAAGAACCATTAGAAGAACAGAAAATGAATACAATGAGACAGAGGTGGAACTAAGACTTCTCATGTACACATTACAGTATTGACTTTTGAATCATGTAAATGAATTGCTTATTAACAATAACAAGACATTTTTAAAAAGTTGAGGAGAGGCAATGTTTGAGGAGAAGCTGGTGAAGCAAGAGCCTCCCTGGGCCTCTTGGGGGCCTTAGGATTTAATGGACATATCAACAGTGGCTTCATTCCAAGTGCTTGCAGCTTCCATTTGTATCTGGCTGAGACGAATGTGAACTAAAAAGGAAAACACTCCTGGGCAAGAGGGTGCAAGGGCCTAAGAATTCCAGAGCGGGAGGGAGTGGAGCAGCTACCTTGGTATAGGACTAACAGGGCCCAGTATCTTGCTGAGGATGGAAGAGTACAGAGGACAGAGGACTGGAGGGGTGGGAGTGTGCTTGGAGAACTGCCTGCCATACTTGAAGGGAGCCATGGTCCCAAGAGGGAGTGAAGGCCACATCATCCTGAGCAGGGAACCTGAGGCTCAAAGGGGAAAGAGCAAAACATAAAGGAAGAATCCTAGAGTGTCTCAAATGCCACTGTTTCCAAGAGGATTCAGTGTGATAGGGATCCCCTCCTTCTATATGGAAATACAGTGTCCCCTGTCATCCCAGGCACTTTGGGAGGCTGAGGCGGGTGGATCACGAGGTCAGGCAATCGAGACCATCCTGGCTAACATGGTGAAATCCCCTTCTCTACTACAAACAAACAAACAAACAAAAATTAGCCAGGCGTGGTGGCAGGCGCCTGTAGTCCCAGCTACTCCAGAGACTGAGGCAGGAGGATGGCATGAACCCAGGAAGCGGAGCTTGCAGAGAGCTGAGATCGCGCCACTGCACTCCAGCCTGGGCGACAGAGCGAGACTCCATCTCAAAAAAAAAAGAAAGGAAAAGGAAATACAGTGTCCCAAGTAATTTCTAGACCAGCTCTCTGTATGGAATTAAGTTCACAAACTGTATACTTGCTCTAGACTCCAGCTCAGCTTGACCAGCATCCTGGCCATCTTGAAACCAAGGACATCTTCCTTATGCTCTGCTTTTCCCTCTGTTTCTTCCCCAAGGCAATGTTATTTTACTACTTGGGGCTTTGGTTGGCAAAGCAATATGGGTCTGACGAGGGGAATATTATTTTTCCAGGAGAATTGTTCTAGGTTAGCACACATGCTTGTTGGATACATTTCCAGAAGCAGTATTGCCGGGTCAAAAGGTATGTGCACTTGAAGCTCTGATAAACATTGTCAAATTGCCTCCTAAAAAGGCCACTTCAACTTGTACTCCTGGCAACAGCATAGGAGGAATTGTTCTCACCAATGTGATGTGTACAGCCAAACTTTTCTACATTTGCCAAATTACTAGGGGAGAAATGTGGTCTTATAACTCTTAAATTTCAGTAGTGAGAGCCATTTATACTACTTAATGTAAATTGTATTTTTCTGTCAATTAGGAAAATTTTTCCCTTTGCTATTATAATGCAAATATTTCCCCCAGTTTGTCTTTTGACTTTGTAGCATTATGGTGGGCAGACATTTATCCATCTTTCCTTCATGGTTCCTGGATTTTTGCATCTTGCTTAGAAAAGCTTTCCCTGCTGGCCAGGTGTGGTGGCTCAGGCCTGTAATCCCAACACTATGGGAGGCTGAGGCAGGCGGATTGCCTGAGCTGAGGCGTTGAAACCAGCCTGGGCAACATGATGAAACCACGTCTGTACTAAAAATACACAAAATTAGCCAAGCATAGTGGTGCACGCCTGTACTTCCAGCTACTTGGGAGGCTGAGGCACAAGAATCACTTGAGCCCGGGAGGCAGAGGTTGCCGTGAGCTGAGATTGCGCCACTGCACTCCAGACTGGGTGACAGGGTAAGACCCTGTCTCAAAAAAAGAAAAGAAAAGCTTTCTCCACTGTAAGACTGTATTTTTAAAAATTCTTTCTTGTATTGTCAGACTCTTTCAGTTTCAGTCTTATTTTGAGGGAAGGCAGGTTTCCACCAGTTAAAATAACGAAAGTATTTCATAAAATTAGGTATTTTTCTTACATATTGGTTTCGCAAAAGTATCATAGTTTTGGTCTGTGCTTCCACTGGAACGTTGTCAAGCATTTCTCACAATTGTAACCTAGAAATATGTCTACAGACACATAATTACGTGGAACACATGCGGGACTGATTCTTCAGGCCTTGGGCAGCCTGTGTTCTGTTCCGGCACCCAGACAGGAATTGTATTTACAGTCTTCGCAACAGTCTCCAGTAAACAGATAACACTGCGTGGGAGAACCACATTTGAAAGGTGCCCCAGCTGAACTTTCATTATTTGTCAATTTTCAGCATGAAGCCACTTCTTATTAATTTCATGGGACAGGTCGTTAATACCATGTGCTCTAAGATATCCATTAAAGAAGAATTCTCCTAAAGTGTTTTATTCAGAAACTTTAAGAAATGTTTCCAGAGCGATGGTTTTATCAACTTCAAAATAGGGCCAACTTTTAACTTGCCTTGTGTGAGTTGGAAGATCTTCCACAAGTTGTCATAAATCCCATCTCTAAGAAAAACACTCCCAATGCCTTATTCTTTTGGGACAAAACACAAAATGCATTTAACATACTGCATCTTGGGGGTGAAAAATCCTAGAATTCTTGACAGAAACATAGTCCTTTATAGAGATGTGTTTCCAAGGATCCCCACCAACATAGTTCAAGAAATCTTCATAAGGAGTAATTTGTTGTTATCTTTTGTACCCTCCACTGTCCAATGTACCTACCAGGAGCTGGTGAGCAGTGAGGTGATCCTGCCAAAGGAACAAAAAACGAGGAATGGAAAGAAGACTTTAAAGAGCTGCTGTTCCTCAAAGCCAAGAAATGTAGAGTCATTCATTTCCCCCCGACATCTAGCCCAACTCTGGACTCAAAGGAGACAGCCATGAAGATGATGAAATCACAACCCCTCTCAGAGCCTCAACACCACACCTCCATGGGAGCACTGGTGCTTTTGATTACCAGCACCTGGAAATACAATCCTTCTCAAGTAGGATTGATTGAGAGATTTAGCAAATAAAAATATAAATTGACTGGGTATGGTGGTTCACGCCTGTAATCCCAGTACTTTGGGAGGCCGAGGCAGGCGGATCATTTGAGGTCAAGTGTGTGACACCATCCTGGCCAACATGGTGAAACCCCCATCTCTACTAAAAATACAAAAGTTAGCAGGATGCGGGGGCATGTGCCTGTAATCTCAGCTACTCGAGAAGCTGAGGCAGGAGAATCGTTTGAATCCGGGAGGCGGAGGTTGCAGTGAACCGAGATCGGCCACTGCACTGCAGCCTGGGTGGAAGAGCAAGACTCCGTCTCAAAACAAAACAAAACAAAACAAAAAAAACCCAGAATGCCTAAACTTTAATTCCATATAAGCAATGAATAATATTTAGCGTAGGAATTCCCTATGCAGTATGTGGGACATACACTTTAAAAGTTTTTTTAGTGTTTTTCTGAAATTCAAATTTAGCTGGGTGTCCTGTACATTATCTGGCAAAGCAGATGCTTCAAGGCAGCCATCTTAAGGACAGATGTAATGAGTAAAAAATTCTTCCTTATGATGAAATAAAAACTTGTCTTCTACCCATTGGTTGTCCTTCAAATATCCAGAAAGCTACAGAGTCATTAAAGTCAGAGAGACGTGGGTTTGGTTCTGTTACTGTGTGACCTTGCGGAGTTTTTTTAACGTCTACTTTTTCTGGTCCTTAAAATGGGTTATTATTACCTGCATTACAGGAAAACCATGATTATTACAGTTCTTATAAGCTCCAAATGATCTTATTGAGCCCAGGTAAAATGGTAACTGTAATCAGTCACAATTGTGAATGTTAATGGAAATCTAGAAAAGACTATTCTCTTAAGGGTGAACCACTGACCCGACCGTTATCCCTTTCTTGGGGGATGGGGAGAAATATGAGAGAAATAGAGAATGGCCACCCTCTGATTACCATGGGATTTAAGTGAACTCTGTACATATTCTGTATCTGGTTATTGTCAAGTTTCTAAATCTGCTGCCTAAAAGTACAAAAGTGTTCCTACAGTACATGCAGGTTGTAATATTTTCCAAGTATACTAACGATAATTGTGAGACTATGTTTGTTTGTTATAAAAAAAAGAATATTAGTTGTAAAATAATTCTTGTTAACCCACTTAAAGTTTAAGTAAATTTATTCACCAAAGTTGTGACAATTAACAGGTTAACTGGATTTAACTGATCTGCTATAATTAAAGTGTGCAGTATATAAACTTTGTAGATCCCTTTGCAAAAGAGATTTCCTTGCAATAATTAAATTGCAGTTGTTTATATTAAAAATTACATAAAATCTTATTTTTCCACATTATGTCCATTTCCAGTAAGGTTTTGAGTTGCTTCCTGGTCCCTTGCCTGTAGAAGCTGGCCAGTTGCCCATATCTTATAATGAGGTACCACAGTGGAATGAACTTCCTTCCCCACACCCCCTGCTGAGCACTATATTTCCATGAATGCAGCTCAAAACCATTTGATAGTCACGTCACCAACTCACTTTACTTGAGCTGTCAACTATAACTCCTTTTTTTTGTTACCTATGCTGTGGATAAATTTATCTTATATCCTGCACTTCATTTTCCTATTCCCAAATGTATAAGACTTAGTAAATTTTTCTTTTTATTTGTAGGTTAAGAATCTAGCATGTCCAGATCATTTTTGCATGTTTCTAAATCTTCATCTGTCACCTGATTATTTTAAAAATACTTGTTACTACAGAAACTCAAGCTTTGAGACAGGAGGACAGAGGAACCTTAGGTTTAAAAACTAAAAGAGAACACTGTAGAGTTGCATTGGGATAAGGTGATTTTTCGTATCAGCAATTGTTTGGTAACCATCATTCGGGTCCATTAACAAGCAACAGGAGTGATCAGGTGTGTAGTCAATCCCTCTAGTGCATCCACTTCCCAGGGAGGCCATAGAGGTAAGGCAATTGACAAAGATGATAGTAGGTTTCTGTAGTATCATGAACCCAGCAGAAAAATAGATAAGATTTATTTTACATTTTCAAACATATGTTCAAGAACGTGAACTACAATCAGATAATCATTCTTCCCTACTATTTTTCCACCAACCTGTTGGTAAGTGCACATCATAGACTGTTATAGCTCTGGCATTTATAGTCATAAATATGGTTTTGGAACAGCTTTCTAACTGTCAGCCAGGAAGAAAAAGGCACTTTTCTCTGAAGGCTGTCCTTGGTCTTAAGAGACTCAAGCACCACATATCAAAGAGATAAGAGGCAACTATCAGCCAAGATCACCAACTCTTGGCACAGAGGGTGGACTCTTCCATCCTGTTGAAAACATAATTCAGCCTAATCCTAAACAGTGTTTTCATATTATCTTCTAAAGCCAAAAATTTTCCTGCAAAGCTGAGCATAAATCAATTATGAATTTTAAATTTACATCATGTCAAAGACCCACATTTCTTGTTGCTTCCCAGTAGCCATTTTAAATCCTTCTACCTTTCTCTTTCTCTTTCTTTTCAAAAGAATTTTTTCTGCTATTCTCTTTCTAATCTTTCCTCCACATTTAGCTGTCAGGGAGATACTCTTTGCATAAACTAGGTGAATTCCATGTTTAAAAAATATGTGCTGGGCTGGGCGAGGTGGCTCACGCCTGTAATCCCAGCACTTTGGGAGGCCGAGGCAGGCAGATCACGAGGTCAGGATATCGAGACCATCCTGGTGGACACGGTGAAACCCCGTCTCTACTAAAAATGCAAAAAATTAGCCAGGCGTGGTGGTGGGCGCCTGTAGTTCCAGCTACTGGGGAGGCTGAGGCAGGAGAATGGCGTGAACCCGGGAGGCAGAGCTTGCAGTGAGCAGAGATCGCGCCACTGCACTCCAGCCTGGGCGACAGAACAAGACTCTGTCTCAACAAAAATAAAAGAAAATAAATAAATAAAAAGTATATGCTGTGTTGCTTTCCTTTTTTGTTGGTGGTGGTGGTAGTGGGGAAGCAGGATAAGGAAGAATATATTTTTATGTCTGTTAAATTGCTAAAGCATTCACATTAGGAACAAATAAGGTAAAAAATCAATCAATAAGGGCCAGGACAGAAAATAAATCTAAAAGCCACTCAGAAAGTAGCACGGTACAGTAGAAATACTGAGGGCTTTAGGTTCAGCCAGAACTGGGCTATTCAACATGGAGTCCTCTACTTCTTGTGTAGCCTTCGGCAGGTAATTCTCAGAGCTTTTTTCCTTATCAGCAATTTGGGGTAACTCTTAACTCAGTGTCGATTGAGAATTAAGAAAACATGGGTCCTACCACAGAAAGACCTGCAAAATCCTAATTCCTTTCAGTACCTACCAACAGTATGTGGAAGTGAGGGGAAGCAGGTAAGGTAGAGAGGAAGAAGTCAATCTGTCCAAAATGGCTTCTGGATTCTTTTGGATTTTCTCCAGAAGCAATAAAAACTGGAAATTGGCTCTCTTAAAAGCCGGTGTATGTATATGGTATGTAAGCACTATCTCCATTGTTCATAGATTGTTTAACAATAATTCAGAGGCAAGTTGGCTGATGATAGCTCCTGCAAAATCTCTAAGCAGTGTGGCTTCATTATACATAAAATCTAGTGGATAAACGTCATTTTGAGGTCTACAAAACAGGGCCCTGCTCATGAGGTGCAGTTCATTTTTTAAATAGAACACTGTGAAGCAGTCCCTTTGAATATAAAAGGAATCTCACTGGCACAAACCAAATGTCCAACCATGCTGAAACATGCAGACAGGAGGGAGGGGACACAGGGGCATGTTTTATCTGCTGCCATTACTTATTTCCCTTGCTTCACAAAGGAGTATGGATCTTTTAAGATGCATGTGCTGCAAATGTGGGATTCCTTGGAAGAAAATTTGAATTAGATATTAACCCTGACCGGCTAGTTAATTCCTGGGAGCTCCTAGGCCAGGAGAGAAGGACTTAGGTGCCAATGACAGCAAGCATATATTCCCAACTGTGGGAATTATGTATTCCCTGTGGAGAGAATCTACTATGTCCAAGTGACAGCAACCTAGAGCCTCCAGGGTAACAAAAGAAGGGTGTGAAGAGAAGGGGAATGAGGTAAAACAACATTTCACCAAGGATGAGGTGGCATCCAGTGAGTTCCAACCTAAACAATATTTATCCCATGAATCCTCACAACCATATTTGAAGAATGTTCAGTAACTTCCCAGTGCCTCTCCCTACTGACCCTGTTAGGGAGTCACTGATGCCCATTTGGTCTCTAACCTTGTTTGTTGTTCTGAATGACAAACTCCTGTGGCTTGGGATAGACAACCTTTGCTTGGATGTTTGTGCTGCTCGTTTCCAAACATTTTAAGTAAACCTCTTTGGTAAAGGGAAGTTTTTAAGAAACACTCCTCTTCTAATCTAGATTGTGTTAAACCAGAAATTCAATTTTGATATGTCATGCTTTAAACCATATAATGATGGAAAGAACGATAGAAATTTTTCAAAAGCGGTTTTTAAACCAGTCTCTTCATTACATAAAGAATTCAAGGGATTAGAGTCCAGCTTTTCTGATTTAGCACCGTGGCAGACAGTTTTCAAAGACAGCCCTCAATGATCCCTGCCTCCTGGTAATCAGGCCCTTCTGTAATCCCCTGTCCTTGAATGTGGGCAGACTTAGTGATTTGCTTCCAATAGAACATGGCAAAAGTGATAGGAGGTCACTTCTATACTTAGGTTATGAAAAACTTCATCCTGCCTTCTTGGTTTGCACACTTTGATGAAACAAGCTGCCCTGCTGAAGGGCCTCATGTGGCAAAGAACTGAGGATGGCCTCCAGCCAGCAGCCAGCGGGAAGTGAGCCCTTACTCCAACAGCCTATGAGAAACAAAATCTTGGCACCAGCCAACCAACGAGCTCAAAAATGGATCTGGCTCCAGATAAGCCTTGGGATGACTGCAACCTCATAAGAGACCCTGAAGCAGAGAACCCAGTTAAGTGCTGCTCAGATTCCATACCACAGAAAACTGTGAGATAACTGGCTCGAAGTCACAGTTTTATGACAATTTGTTGTCCAGCAATAGGTCACAAGTATCACCTTATTTCCAACTTTAAATACTAATTACTAACAACTTACAGTGTCTTTGGTCTATTTTAGTTTAAAAACATAATTGGGAATACCAAAATGAAAGTACAATATGACATCAAAAACTTAAAATAACGATCACCTCACAAATGTATCCGTGATTCATTCTGAGTATTGGGGTGATCCATGTTTTTATTTTCTTCTTAGTACTTTTACGTATTTTCTAATTTGTCTACAATTAACAGGCATAGTTTTAGAATCAGAAACTGACAATAAATGTATCACTGAATGTATAAGATATCCCACTCTCAGAATGCAGTCAATAAAGATCAAATAAATGTACTAAATACAAATTCTTCACAGAATTAACTACCTTTCAAACATGGTTTCACAAAAGCAAATGATCCTTCTAACACTGATATATTAAACTGATACTTAAAAGATACATTTCTAGAGGTAAGAGTGAGCAAAAGAACACATACATGAAAGTACCAACATAATTTGAAATATATTTGAGTGACAGAATCAGGATAAATGGCCAGGACCACCTTATAAAGCACTGTACTCATCCTGACTAAAAATGAAGTAAGAAAATCTGAGTGTACATCACTCTGTATCTTTTGATTAGAACCTTCTTTTTGTTAGGTTACATTGTATATGTCTCCACACTTGAAATATATTTTTTTGGGAATAACTTGATTTAAAAATGACACACCAAGCCGGGCACGGTGGCTCACACCTGTAATCCCAGCACTTTGGGAGGCCAAGGTGGACGGATCACAAGGTCAGGAGTTCGAGACCAGCCTGGCCAATATGGTGAAGTCCCGTCTACACCAAAAATACAAAAATTAGCCAGGCATGGTGGCAGGTGCCTGTAGTCCCAGCTACTCAGGCTGAGGCAGGAGAATTGCTTGAACCAGGGAGATGGAGGTTGCAGTGAGCCGAGATTGCACCACTGCACTCCAGCCTGGGCAACAGAGTGAGACTCTGTCTCAAAAAAAAAAAAAAAAAAAAAAAAAAAAGGCACACCAAAATATACTCAATGAAGAGTTTCAACACTTATTTATATATATTGTCAATGAACTTAAGCAGAAGGTAGAATATTCAAAAGTCTAACTCCAGTAAGTCATTTGGGATGCCTATTGGGCAACAGGGGAGGAATCAGGACTCTGGTCGCTACATGATGAAATGACTTTACAGGGGAACTCATAATGCATTTTGTTATTGTTGAAGTAGAAAAGGATAGTAACTATTTAGCTACCTACCTCAAATCAGACCTGAGTTAGCAAATCGGTTTTACTGACTTGTTTGGAACCAGATCAGGTTGAGACATGAAACAATGGAAAATCTGTCTAGTTATGGAACATAAGACATTTCCAATGCTCCAAAAAAGAGCTTAAAACTATCTTAATATGAATTTTGCTACTCTGGAAAACCCAGATGTGGTATAGCTTCCTGAAAGAGGCCAAGATCATGTCTTCCTTATGAAGTTACCATCTTTTTAGAAAAGAATGCATAGGCCCAGATATAATGGTGAGAGGCAGTGGGGTGATCATTGGTCTCAGCCTGAAAAGATCTATCTACTCAGTCATTTTTTAGCTGTGTGATCCTCGACAAATAAAAATCTCTCTAGTTTCATTTAAATTGTTTATACAATTCAAATGATATTTATTTACTATTTCAATGACTGGTTGAAAACCTTATATGAGATATTAGAGCTTCATAAACCAAAACTGACACATAAATGTAGGACTTCAAAAAATCACTATGAGCATAATGAAGTAGCTAAGACACAAAAGGTTTCCCAAGAGAAACAATGCAAAATTAATCCATGATCAGATATGGCACTGTAAAGTCTAAGAAAACATTGCTCCAAACCTATTATATTCCTCTGAATTCACTGGTCCATTCTCAAGCAAGTATGCTGTGACGAGACTACTGACCAGGACATATGTCCGCTGGCTGGTTATTTTTGAAACAAACTTTCCTACACTGGATAATTAAAAACACAGCTATGTACATTTGTCTTCCTGGTTGGCACTCCTTTCAGAAATGCAGTCATGTTAATTCATTTTTAACTCATGCCCAGAGACATTTCTAAAAGTATATACCAAAATACTATACTTCTGCCTCCTCGAAAAGCCAGAGCTACACACACACATACCATCTAAGCCTACTTGGGGCTTTGAAGCACAACCAACTGCAGCTGAAAGGCAGGCTCTTCTACTCTCTCCTTCACTCTAGGGACTCTTATTGCTTTCTCCACGCAGATTCTGCTATAAGCACAATAAAAATCAATGAAGACTTGGAACAGCTAAGACTAATATTTAAAGAAATGCTGAGGCTCCCGAAGTTCACATTCTTGCAAATTTTAGATAATGCCCCAAATATAAGTCACTCTTGGTCATATACACACCCTTGTGTGTGCATGCATAGTGTTCTAGCTTTCTACCACTCTGACCCAAATACCCACCCACAGCATGCCTTCCTCCCAAATCCTTTCCTATGGGTACCCTAAAACCTGCTTCTGAGGTAAAAGCCCATCCTAGAGCCCCCGCTCCCTTCCTTTGCTCTACCTGTTGAGCCTAACTGAAGAAACTCCAACTCTAGATAAATGAACTTTCTGTCCCCTCTGTTCCTAAACCAGCCTGTACACTGGAGATCAGGGTAACTATCAGTTCAGGGCCTTGGCTACTTCTAACCTTCTCTGGTCAAGTCAAAAACCTGTCTTCCAATTTAGTGAGATAAATAGAGTGCAGGGTAACTCCCTCAATGTCTCTTATCCCATTTCAATCTCCCTTTCTTCCAGTCCTTCATATCAAAAGGCATGTCCTTCCCCATAAGGCCAGTTCCTCCAAGCTGATGTCTAGAGGAGAAGACAGTGAAAATGAGGAAATCAATAGATGGTCGTTGTAGTAACACAAGTGAGAGGTAACAAGGGCTGGAACTAGAACTGAGGCTTCAGGAATGTTAGTATGTCCCCTCAGCCTCACTCAACTGGAATTTTCAGAGAACCAGAAATCAGGGATATAACCACATATAACCAGTAGCACAGGTGTGCATGCCCTTGCAAAACTAGTATCAGAGGAGAAAGGAAGAAACTTTACAGCATACTTCCATTCTGTGGAAAAATATGGTTGAGAAGAGGTAGAAAGAAGAAAATAGTATAGAACAATGAACCCTAAAATTAGATTATGCAAAGTAACTTCACAGGATGTTGGAAGAAAATGTCTATTTATATCTACATTTCATCTTAAAAGAGGAGGAAATTAACCTTTACTAACATTTACTACAGACCGACACTGCTACCATCTCTCCAGTGACATCCACGTCGTTTGCATCTTCTCAGTATCTGTAGCTTTGGTGACCCAAGGGCAGAGTGGAAGTCCCAACAGTGCCCACACTCCTTGGTTTGCTTTTAGCATGCAGCAAACTGAAGTTTATTTATGTCAAGTTGGGTGAATGTACAGATTTTGATTAACTTCTGAATTAAATAATATTTACCAACAAAAAAAAGGCTTAGACAGATCCCTGCAACAGAACCATGGATTTAAGATGCTTATACTGCAAGAAACAAACAAGCAATAAGAAAAATGGTAGAGACAATGCTTCTCCTAGAACAAAGGAGTTAAACGTGAGTTGTTAAACCAGAGAGAATCTCATCTGATTTGGCAAAACTCAGCCACACCAGGAGTTAAACCAGAAAGTCTCATCTGATTTGGCAAAAACTTGGCCAAAATAATTGTCAAGACTATCTGAACTAGGGATGTACACCAATGTTAGGATAAATTTTAAGATTAGAGTGAGCCCTGAGAAATTAACTAATGATAAAATAGGTGCAAATAATATCTTGGAAAAAATATACATATATTGGAGGTGTTTGCACAAAAAAACTTTTACTGATAAGAAGATTCCAACCAAGAAGTCTAGAGGCCATTGGCATAGAAGTTGGAGTCTAAGACTGTGGGAACTACATTTCCTAGTCTTTGCGCTGGGGCAAAAATAGCTGTACTTTAAGATTAGTAACATTCTAAAAGAATGTTTTATTTTATTTGGGGAAATTGTTGAAAACTTTTAAACCTCTATTTTATTTTCTTCTCTGATGAAGTCTTTTAATTTGCAATAATGAAGTACGATAAAAATGTGGGTAAACTAATATTAAATTCCCTTAACACACTTTGCTTTATATATATTCTTAACTTAGCACATGAGAATTAGTAGCAAGAAAAAAAGAAACCTATTTTTGTTATACTTCACCCTAGCTAGACACTCAACATCTACATAGACGTAAGAGTTACATAAAATCAACCAAAGTTGCAGAGTTTGGTGGGTTAAGTCAGATATTTCAAATAGTCATACAAACTGTTTCCTGCCCTGTCCTTGACTCTATTCACTTCCAAGCAGATTTTGGTAACTGACAAGTCAATCCCCAACATGACTGTAAGGACCTTAGTTACTAAAGTATTATACTAAAAGACAAAGCTCAAATGTCTTTGCCTTCTTTGTGGGACCCCAGTGGCAGTGGCATCAGACATACACAGAGAAGCAGGCACTGGCAAATGTACTGTTTGGTGGTATCAGATCACCATTTAACAATAAAGAACACACATTTCAAAGCACCTTGTCAAAAAGGAATAGATAACTGTATCTCATTACAATTTCCCTTACTACAAATACAGAAAGCAAGTTTTAAAATGATCCAAAAAAGGAAACAAGATCCTTTCTTCACCTCCCCCTCCTTTTCATTCTACAGGTCAATCCTGGACAGCCATGGGGCACTTCCCAAACTCTCCCACCTATATCTGAGACTTGGCCAGGCCCATCTACTTCTGCATGGATATCAAAGGGGACAGTCCACTATTTCCAAAGAAGGTAGCAGTACATGAGAATTAGGAGCTTTGATTTTTAAAATAAAAAAAGTCCACAATTCAACTTCCCTAATGCTTAAGATCTAATTTTTCCAATTAAGATGTTTAGAGTTGAGATTCTCTAGTCTTCTGTTTTTTAAAGAAAAAAAAAAAAAGAAAAAAGAGAAAGAGAAAAAGAAAAGAGAAGGAATGTGTGTAGGGTGGGGAAGAGGTTTCTGTTACATTAACTGAAACAGGAGGACGCTGGAGATGTCAGCCTGAGGCTCTGGGACTATTAGCGCAAGAGGAAAGAAATGAGCAGGCATCCTGTCAAAGTTTGGAAAGCTCACCTGGGGCAAATGCTGATAACTGGGAGCAGTTCCTTAAGACTTCTCTATTTTAAACCACTTATCTTTTCAAAAGCTTGTTTTACTACTTAAAAGAAAATCCCTAGCTCCTTCAGAGGGGTAGCATTGAAACAGACTGAGATAAAAATCATTGCCTTAAATTTGTCTTTGAAGTGGAAATGTGATCATATGCAAAGCACTAAAGGAATAAAAACAATTTCAATTGCCTTCTAAGATGACATGTTAATAATCAAATGCATGAACTATACAGCATGTGATCTCATAGGTTAGAATTACCCTTTCCATCAAGGGCTCCCACCTGAGACCGATGCCTGGACAAAGAAGGGATTACTATTACTTAAAAATCTAATTTATGCCAGTAGAAACTCCAGGCTCTTCAGTGCTGGCCTCCATTAAAAAGGCCAAGAAGGAAAAATGTAATACTGTTCCCTTGAATCTGAACACCGTCACTGACACTCGCTAAAGCAAATTCACAAAGTTATGCAGAATGTTGGGACCCTTATGCCTAAAATAACAATCTGCCGTCCTTCTGAGGATATCTGATACTGTTTTCATATTTAGGAAAATTTTACAATTTCACTTTTAAATGTATACAGGCCAGAATACTACTACTATATTACCTTAATTAAATCTGTAATCCTGCCACACATCCCTTGCTTTTTAGTGATTAACTGATTCCCTCTTGAAGAGGGGAGGGCAGGAATCTTACAGTCTCATGTCACTTACAATGGCTGGCACATGGCTGATACTCAGAAATATTTGTTGAATGAGTGGTTAACATTATTATAACTCCCTGTTTTGATGTCCCCAAATTTAGCCTATTTGTTTCTTAGTAAACATATATCATACACATAACCTTTATTTAAAACAAATAACAGAAGAAGTTCACTTTAAATAATCAGGTATTCCATATATTCAAGTGAATATGTTTTATTAAATGCATACTAATATCTTTCTATAGTATGTGAGTATACATAATAAATTAAAATGTATATATTTATTAAATATAGATAGATATAATACCAGAACATGATTATTTCAGATGAGAAATCAAAATAAACCCATTTTTAAGTATCTTTTGGTCACTCCAAATTTGATATTGCTCATAAAAAAATACACTAATTTTCCCTGGGGAAAAAAAATTAATTCCATAGCAATGCAGTTAAGGGACATGTTTTATTTCATAGCTTTCTGCAAGCAAAATTGCTCTGATACAAAATGAGTTCAATGATACAGGTGCTACTGTCCACTCAAGCAAAAGAAAACCTCACATGTATATGAATGCACTTTATACTTATATTCTTACAGTATAATAGGTCTAATATCCAGGATGCCTCTGGCCTCACTGAAAGCAATGGCACAGAAATGCTGCAAGGTACTTGAATATCATAGTACTGGCAAGTGCTTGAAGTAACTTCCTGTGAGTTCTCTGTCAGATACTGCAAAGACTGTGTGTGGGTGTGTTTGTCTTTCTGTCTTCCATCTTTTGGGTTACATTTAAATCATCTCAAAAAATATCCCCTGCATGTATCATTCAGCTTCTCAGAGTTTCCATAAAAACAGGAAAATGTCATGAGGTATCCTTAACGTCAGGGATTGATGTAGTGCTGCGGCTGTCAGAGAGGATGTAGACTTACCTGTAGGTACAGTAACTGAGTTTAGTGTGTGCCCTGCACGTTAAATAGTGCAGAAATGTTAGTTCATGTTAAACTTTTCCTCCTCACATATGATGTGATTTTAACCCCAGAATATCTGACAAAAACATTATACAGATAAAATAAAAAGACAAATACACAAATAAGGCCATCTGCAGAATTTTAAACTCGCCTCTTGCAATAATTCACAAGAATTTCTACACCATATTTTACATCGTTCAAACTTAAATAATAAATGCTCAAGGAAGGGCCTTGGTAGAACCAATTGCACTATCTCTTTGAGGACTTGTCCAATTTGCTGGCAGGTGATTTCCTCTGGGGTGTGGGGATTTTTGAAGGCTTGGCTGTGGATGGCCGAGAACCTGCTCGGGGTGTAGGCCTGTGTGTCTGGGGGACAGTTTCCACATCTGAGCACACGGACTGGATTTCTGAAATGTCAAAGTCTGATGCATCACTGCCTCGGCGGCTGCTGGCCCTGCTGCCTGCTTTGCTTCCAGCTCGACTTCCTGGTCGGCTGGGAGTCTTCTTGGAATCTGAGGAAAGAAGGTAGAGACAGCTCACCCTTATTTTTGGGTCCATCTGCAGCCAATTTTTGAAACCCGATGCCACCTTTAATCTTAACTTTTTTCCCTGGTGTGTAGTAGGCACTCAGAAAACACTTTTGGATTCACGGCCTTTCCCTATTACACAAGGGTATGATGCAGGCTTACTCTAAGTAGACATAATATAGAAAAGCCTAGATTTCTATCTAAAAGGTAAGTTTCAGCTTCCCCTACTTAAAACAGGATTCCATTTATTGCAAACAGACTTTAAGATTGTGCTTTCTAAAGTTTAAATTATGTATCCAGGGATGTGTGTGATGCAAACATAGAACAAACAAGTCAGGCTTAAGTCTTGCCCAAGAATAGGTAACTCCAAGAATATAGGAATTCAACAGAGGAGACTGGAAACTTTAAAGAGGCGTCTTGCTTGCTGAGCTCAGAACCCAGAGATTAGTAGGTTTGCTATTTTGTGAAGCAATGTGAGATATACTGGCGTGAGGTTCAGTGTGGCTGGGTTTTTCCAACCACCCCAAAACAGGGCCCTCTGCAATCTCTGAGCTGGTAGAAGAGCCAAGACCTTTCAGTTTGAAGGGGTAGAATACCACTGTATATTTTCTTCTGCTCTACAGTAATTCTTTCATCTTTCTTGGACACTTTTAGATACTTGTGCCCATGACTCACTTTATCCCTGACTTTTGGAGGACCAGGGCTACATATCATTTTAAGACCCCCTCAGGGTCAATTTGTAATTTCTTCCCCAATGAGGAGGAAAAGGGACTTTAATCCTCAGATGACCATGCTGCAAAAGCCATTAAGAAAAGAAAGGCACCACACTCACCAGCAAATTGTGTTCGGACTCTGGCAGCTGCAGTTGTTATCAAGCCACTGTCCTCCCCAGAGTGGAAGCCTTTCCCTGATAAATATCCTGGAAGTCGAAGCTTGCTTCCTTGTATTGGCGTTCCCTGTATGGAACCAGCGACAAGACATTTCAAAATACTGCTCCTGCACCGTGATATTCCACTGACACCACTTCTTTACACACGGGTGGAAACTCTCTACTATTCCTCTTTAGGAGGTGGAGGGGGAGAAGCTCTTCAATTAAATAAGGCATGGGGTTCTCACTTAATTTTCTCTTCTAATTTCTTATTCTTTCTCAGAATTCAAAAGCAACATTCTAAACAATATGAATTCATGATTGAAGAGAAAACAAAATGGAGACCCCCAACTAAGCATAAAAGTGACGGCAAGGAGAAAAAGACAAATTAAATGGTGAGTGTGTTAGTATCTTTCAGACTGCCAGTGAATGTTACAGAGGTAATGGTGTATTGCTAAAAAGATGGTGACTCCATGCGTAGAGGGGGCAAGGAGCAGAGAAAAGCTGTGCCTGGATATGCTGCTGCCTCCATTGCTTTCATGGAGCTAGGCAGAGACAGAGACAGAATGATAAGTAAATACATAATGGATACAGACATCATTTAAATAAACTTAAACTGCAAAAGAAAAAAAGTGATTTTAAATAACTTGCTATCATATCGCTTCACTTCCTGCCTCTATCACTTCTACAGTCTTTATAGACAAAGTATT
The DNA here is from genome assembly GCF_001698545.2 of Rhinopithecus bieti. NCBI lineage: Eukaryota > Metazoa > Chordata > Mammalia > Primates > Cercopithecidae > Rhinopithecus > Rhinopithecus bieti. Next base: position 573,397 of record NW_016810922.1, on the reverse strand, counting down.
AGGCAACATTTGGAGAATTTTTTTTTTTTACAATCTTTATATGAGTTTGTAGAGAATGTCTAAAACAATCATAACTATGAGATTTTATTACACAATCATTGCACTTTTTCCAGATCACTACAACATTTAAAAAATTCTCCTAAAGTTAAAAAAAAAAAAAAAAAAAAAGGTATCTTGAGGAATACAAGGAATGTAATATAATATTCCTCGATGAACACACAGCCAGAGAACTATTTGGAGGAAATGCATCGAAACAAATTACATGTATATTTTTAAACAACTGATTTTCCCTTTATTAGCTTAAAATGTTATAACCATCTGATACATGAGTTACTTTTATTAAATCACTTATCTACATATGTGTATACTACTCATATACTTAAGTGTAGTATTTATATGTGATTTGTACACACAGAATGCTCAAGTTTTCAAAATACTTTTACACACATAACCACAATTAATCCTCACACTCACTTAATCATAACCTTGAAAATGTGAAAGATTAGAGCCTGAGGAGGGACATGATTTGCCCAAGATCTGACAATGCTGATCTAGCAAAATTCCTAACTTAAACAGAATCTCAACAACACGAGGGAGTGAGAACCCACAAATTATGAAACATATCACTCAAGGTGTCAGAATTCATAACCGTGAAAGACCACAGTCATTCTTCTCAGAATGCCTTCTTGATTGCTTCGATTTTATTTCACAGTCCCTCCCATAGAAACATGTTGTTTTTTGGGTGTTTTTTGTTTCATCAGGTTATTTGAAATGAAACACAGTTTTTCACTAGTCAAAATAACTACTCAGACTTTAATTTGAGAGAGTATCCACTTAAAAAAATTTTTGAACACAGCATCATAGCCTTCAATATTTAAAGCAAATGTTAGTATGTCCCTTAAGGTTGCTTGAACCTTTCTCAGTTTTTTCCTACAATAGATCCATAATAATTGACAGACATCTCTAGAGGTAATATATAATACTAACATTGCCCACTTGGTGGGAAGGGGTGGAAATGAGGGGCTTGGGGAAATGAAGAGGAAGAAATGAGGAAATGCTAAAGAATGGGTTGTTTTTGTTCCAATTCTCCTACTTATCAGCAATGAGATTTCCATGGAGTCATGAAGGTAACACATTTTTTTCTCTGTCTGCCACTTATTATTAACGTGAGGATTAAGGAAGAGACAAGAAAGTGTTTTGAAAGGCATAAGGGGGCTTTTAAAAGTTATTATATTACTTCTATTTGAGGATCCTGGCCTTTAAGTTACGTCCTTTATAATTAAGGTGAAATACCTTCTTCAATTTCAAGAAAAGGTATTTAGGGATTTTTTCCCATTAATTATTGGATTCTAATAAAATATCTGATTATTTTGTGCCTATGTCTGTTGTTTTACAGTGAAGTTTCTTAAAAAGATATATGGTTGATTTTCAATTGAATGTAAATGACCTCATACATGAGTTATCTTGGCAAATTTTATATCACCTAAATATCTTCTCCCCATAAATCATGCCATATTAAAAAGTTAGAGCATGCTTAGTTATTAAAATCTTAAAAAAACCATACATTTATTACCTGTTGAAAATGAAAGATAACTTTCTGCACACCTAAGCCTCCCTCTGACCCCCTGCACTGATACTGAGAGCTTACGACACACCTGCCCCAAGTTTTGGGGCAGGTATAAATGTAACAGACATTCAGAAGGACCATGCCCACAGTGAACATTCAGTAAACATTCTTTTCAGTGATTCTCTTGCAAATGATACTGCCTTTTACTCCCATCTGAAGGGAATGCGTTGCACTTCTTGCCCACATTATATCTAGTATATTTAGTAGCTTTAAAAGAAATTTTACTTAAGTCTGGATATAATCTACTATATTTTACTCTCCCAAGAGATAAAAGTGGAACTAAGTATGAATGAGAACTGACACTGTTTAAATTGCTGCAGACGATCTTTTCTGTTAACCCCTTACTCTCACATCTTCCAAGAACTGCTGGGTTGAAACTTATTTTATAGAAGTGTATAAAAAGACATAGGATTGTCAAAGTACATATATTAAGGGAGTGGTGAAGCAATGTTAGTGGGTGATAGTTTCAGTTAAAGGAGACTGTTAAGACTGGACTCTGGGGCCTTACGATACCTCTGCAGATGGCACGGGAAAGTCTGAGCACTCTGCTGCTTTACAAGGAGTTGACATTTTGCTGTTTGTCAACCATGGTTTACCATAATTGCGTGTTAAAGGATGGAGAATCTGTATGGAACAATGGCAAATCAAATGAAAAGGATAGCAGACAAAAA